>NC_138238.1:36230855-36358355 GCF_964197995.2 Scardinius erythrophthalmus
AGTTGGAGAATGTCTAAAAGACGCACAGATGGTGGTGGTCCACCAATCACCAAATGAAGAAAGAACTTCAGTAATTCTGAAATAGAAATTCTACTGCAACAGGTAAATGCCAAACGAGGCTTAATATTTGATTTAATCAGCTTAATTGCTGATGTAAATTGCAGTGTTAGTGTTTCTTTGCATACTATGATTTTTTTTTTCCAACAAATGATCAGAAATACATTACAGTAAAATACTGTCATTGTAAACGACTGTAGAATTAAATAAAATGCAGTAACCAAATATTTGGAGCAAACTGTCATCACTCAGATGTGCGTATGAGTGCTCTTGAGTGTGCGGAGAGTTTGTTCTTAGCTAAGAACAAATCCAAGATAAGGAACATTAGTGAATGTCAGAATCTTCGTAAAAAGTGCGTAAATGGGGTTTAAGAACACATTTCTTCGCAAGAACGGTTGGTGAATGAGGCCCAAACTTTTTCAAGTGCAGACTTTTGTATTTAATTTGAAAAGAGCTTATTTTTTATCAAATGTTTTTTCTTTCAAGGTAACATAAAGCAAAATTGCAGAGACAGTCTCCCTGCAGCAGCTTTAGATTAAATGTCTTGCTCAAGGGCACGATGGTGGACCTCCACTTTTGAGGTTTCCTCTGCACCAATTTAGTAAAGTTTGTGCTTGCACAAGACTGCCACTAAAGCGTCTGTCATTAGTTGGTCCAACAGACAAACTCAAAAATGTAGCTATTTTGGTCTGCTCTGGGTGTTAATCTCACACTTTTTCACTTGTAATGAAGTGCACACATGGACCGCTATTGTATTGACAGCACTATATTATTAAGTATTAAAAGTACAGATTTCATTCAGACTTTTTTTATAGATAATATCATTTTTGTTCATTAATGTCGTTTTTTTAAAGAAATGTATGTTTGCAAATCTCCATTGACAGATTATTAAGCATTCAAATTTGTGTTTGCCCTTCTACTTTGCATCTATTTGCATACTGAATTGTGATTGTTCTTGCATATATTTAACATTTATAGCTGTCTGTACACTGCGTGGTGACGGTGATGATTCTTTGTTCAAGAACACTCAGCATTCAGAGTGCATTCAGAGCTCTCTTAGCTCTTGCAAACGTTTAACATTGAGTAGCACTGTCCCACAGCTTAGCTGTTACTGCTAACATCTGGTATTGACAGTATCCCACTTTTACCTTCTACTGTGAGCATAACTCTGCTTCTTTCTGAAATACTTTCCTCTGGTCAAATTATAGAGTATGAATCAGGGGCTGTTTACACAATTTCGTTTTCAAATAAAAACTGAAACCTTTGTATGCTTTTTTCCCCATTCATTTACACGACAATTGCGTTTTGGGGGCCTGAAACTTTTCAAAACAGGTTCAAAAGTGCAAGTTTTTGTAAACGATATTGTTATCATCTTTGTGTAATCTTCAAAAACGCAAATGTGTGAAAAATGTGACGTCATGCATATTACGTGTTCAGTCTATAGGCATGCACGAGTACTTGATAACCAAAACAACAATGGCGGACTACAGGACTGTGGTTGTGCTGGTCAAGATACTGATTTAGTAACACTTCTTTAGCTAAGTGTAGATTTACTGCACCACTATAACTACGACCAGCGGAGACACATTCTTTAGCCTACATACGTCACAACATCGCCAACTAATTCTAATTCTGACCTGGCCAACTACTGGCCTGGTAGCATTATACAGCATTTTAATCGTCATCTGTACGCAAAACTTTTCAAAAACGCAAAGGAAAAGCTTTTCAGTTTTCAAAGCTACTTAAGTTATTTAGTCAAGATCAGGGAGTGATTTTCCTTAGTCATTTGTTGTTTGATTATCATTAATGATAGACTGCAGCAGGTATATTAGGCTGCTGTCACTTTAAAGGAGAACTCCGGTCAATTTTAAATTTGTAAATTTATTTTTGTAAATTTGGAGTGCTGTCAATACAGAGAACAACGACAATAAAACGGTGTTGCCTACACCGTGTTATCCTATTTTTAAAATTTACACCCTGTTGACTTCAATGGGGCAAGTTTTAAACCTGCTTTTAGCCTCTTAACATCCTTGATGTGTCATTACAAGTGCATTTTGGTGTTCATCCTGTTTTCGGTCGAAGTCTATAGTAATCGATTGTCGAGTTCACGCGCGTGATCATAGGTAACTAAACCTATGTGTGTGAACTCGACAATCGATTACTATGGACTTCGACCGAAAACAGGATGTAAATACAGGTATGTGCGCTGGCTGAAATAACATCATTTTTATTCATATCTTTCACATCTACTGCAGTCAGATTCACTCGTGTTCACTCTGAAGGAATCACTCACATTGGCTGTGCACTTGTAATGACACATCAAGGATGTTAAGAGGCTAAAAGCAGGTTTAAAACTTGCCCCATTGAAGTCAACAGGGTGCAAATTTTAAAAAGAGGATAACACGGTGTAGGCAACACCAATTTTTGTCGTTGTTCTCTGTATTGACAGCACTCCAAATTTACAAAAAAATGAGCTCAATGTTAAAATTGACCGGAGTTCTCCTTTAAGAGCTACACAGATCTAATATACACGTTTTCTTTCTCAACTGTGTACGTTTACTTAAGACATACTGTAACTTATATCATTGTGTTTGTATATGTTTGTGCTGTTCAGTAGTCCAAAACAGGGTTATTATAGTTAACTAAAACAAAAAAACACATACAAACACTTAAAATCACCATTCAAATATTTTTTTTTTTTTTATGGAATATTGCAGTATTTATTATAAATTATTTATACATTATTTATTAATGTGTCATCGTAATCTTGAATCAATTTCCCCTTCCTCTTGCAGCAGCGACATCTCTTCTCTGATGATGTGTTTACTGGCGCGAGGGCGGGGCAACCTGTCACTCACATGAGATCCACCAATAAGAAACCACAACCATCCAATCGCCCTACATTTTTTCTTGTTCGAAAAGCCATTTCACTAGAATGTATGTCACAATAGGGAAGAAAAGCCTATCACAACTTTTATTTCATGCTGATTTTAAAATACAATAAACCTTAACTAAATAAAATAAAATATCAAAAACGTTAAACTTATTTTATTTCAGCTAGTTTTAGCTAAATGTTGTCAAGGCAAAATTTCACATTTTCATTTAGTTTAACTTAATGTAGTAAAATAACTAAAACTAAAACTAAAAAATAATAAAAAACTATATAGACATAAAAAAAAATAAGAAAAAAAAATATCATTAAAAAAAGTCATAAAAATAAAATAAATTAAAAGTTAATAATAAAGTTAATAAAAATTACTTAAACTTGACCTAAAATGAAAATGGAAAAATAAATAAAAATAAATACAGGAAAAACTAATAAAAAAATAACATTGGTCCAAACACAATTTTTACAGACCTGGGGAAAAAAAGTCAGCACAAGAAATCCCTGCTGGAGTGATTAATGTATAGCAGGGCTGACAAACCACCTGCGATGACCCGAAGTTCCCTCACCACAGAGCCTTGACAATGACAAACAGCGGGAGCTTAATCAGTGATCAGCAACACACAACCACCACAGCCACCATGCCAAATACCTTCATCCCAGACACAGCTGAGCCATCCGCTGGAGCATACTGGTGCCATGCAACCAGGAGAGAGCTCGTAGCAGGCTGGTGGAAAACTGCAGCTGACCTCCATGCAACTTTACTGGGAATGAATCCAAAAAGTAAATTTTATTAATGTGTGTGGAATGAAAGCCTGAGTATATTTCATTTTCTGCGTTCTGCTCCGTCTCGTGCGCAGTCGTGTCCACACAGCTTACAAAGTATACTTATCCATGGATGAGCGAGGATGGATGCTTTTGACACATGCACATTGTAATTGCTTCTTTAGACTCTACCAGACGTCAGAGGATGATGCAAGTTTGTAAAAATGCTGGGAGTGGGGTAAATTGAGCCAAAAGGCCTGGGTTAAGTTGAGCTATGGTGTAACTCACCCCTTCTTATGATTATGGGGTCATTATTTGCATTGTTTTATAATGTTTCCTGGAGTGCACTTTATAATGTTAGTATGATTTTTACATCAAATTGTCATAATTTATAAATAAAAGGCATTTTTCCTAGCCTGATTTTTCCCCTCTGATTTGAACGCTCTGTTTTAAGGGGTGTGTCTGTTGTGAGACTTCACTGTAAACGCCCACTGCTTTAATTTGCTAACATCTTTGCCAATGAAATAGCTAGTATTACAGTACGTGGTACTCTCTCGAAAACTTTTAGCACGTTTTTACTATTACAGCTATCAAGGTTAACTAATCGTGAAAAGTGTTAATAATAGCATTATATTTAGGGGTTCTAGCATGTAGTGCTGAAACCCTATTGTTATTGTTAATTTTCCCATGATGCAGCATTCTCCATCTAACTGAACCGTAAGTCGTAGCGACTTGAAACTTTGAGGGCTGGTAGTACTCACACCGCCTACAACGTCACCAAGGCCCACCACCTGACGGGGGCGCTACAGCGGCCAAAAGTATGAAATGGCTCATAACTCCTAAACCATTAGGCGTAGGCTCAAGTGTCTTATAACATTGGAATCCTTGGCTCAAGGCAGACAAAATACATGCCTTGGATTTGCTCGTCACCCTGGGAAAATGTTCGGGTATTTTGGATTTTTCCAAAAACCTACTTTTGCGAACTTGTCCTAGGTTTTTGGCCCGATCGGGACCAAACCAGTGCAGTAAGATTCTCTGGAGTCTGGTTGTCAATAATTATCAAGAAAATTTTAAATTCCGCTGCACGTTCGCTATAGGGGATGCTAAAATGTTCTATATGTCAGCGGCCATATTTACAAAAATGGCTATAACTCATGAACAGAACTAGATATTTTCACAACTCGGGACACATGTTTATGAGCTCAATCTGAGGTTACTTGAAGAAAATCACGACAATTGGCCACTTGGTGGTGCCAAAAAATATAAAAATGTCTATAACCACCCAACCATTAGCCCAAATGACTTGACAATTGGCATGTGCTGTCTTTGTACAAGGTGCCACGATAGTCTATGAGGACATTGGCTTATCTCAAAAAACATGGCCGCCAATGAAATTTGAGTAGCTATCAGACAAGGTTACCAAAGGCTGATCAGAACGAAACTCAGTGAGCATGTTCGACTCATGGCTCTAGAGTTCTGTAAGAATTTTGAAAGAAATCGGCCCCTAGTTGGCGCTAACTAGTTTTATGCCTCTGTAATCGCGTTGTTTTTCACACATAGACACAATATTCATGTAATTTGCTCCACTGACAAAAGAACAGCTGAAAAGTAATGTCAAACTAATTGCTTTCTTTTGTGAAGCAGGTTATGTATTATTAGTTTTATTCATTATTAGGGGTTCAAGCACGAAGTCAAAATACACTCAAAAGCCTATAAATCCTAAAGGAAAACTTGTGAGCTAACTTGGTGAGCATATGTGACATAACATCCCTAACAAGTATGCAAAATTGCATGGAGATCGGACCATAGGTGGCGCTATAACTGTTAAAAAGCTTAAAAAAACATGGATTTCCTATGGTAAATTGCCTGTATTGGCTGTAAATGGTCTTTTCCATCTATGATGTCAGAGGTTAAATGCTTGATAAATAGAACTTAATGTGTTTTTATGCATGTGTGCTGAAAGGCCTTAAACGCTTGAACCCTGATAAATGCTGCTTGCAACTGTGATTCTTCAACATAAGAGCCAGCAGTTTTGTGGCAAACAGATAAAGTGAAAGATTTAACAAACAGTTTGTGCACAAAAAGGTATCATCTATGGCATCACTTAGACTCACACAGACATTAAGAATCAGCATATACATATCAGCAATGGTGATAAAAGTATTAATGCTACAGTGCATGATGGGAGTCTGGGTGAGTACCTGTGCTGGTACCCAACATGCACTGCGACATGAAACTTTTAATGTCACCATCGTTGAGATTCATTTGCTGATTCTTGATCTCTGTGTGAGTCAGCATAACTCCACAGAGGTTTTTAAATCTGATTGTCACAACAATGGATCTTACAGTATCACATTTCTACTATAATTAATAATACAAAACTAATAATAGATCACCTGTTTAAACAGAGATTATGCTCTGGATAAGTTCAGTGAATCAAGTCACTAAATTGTGAGTTTTATCGTCAAAACATGACCATAAACACCTGATTATATTTTCTTTTGGCGTTTGTGCCACAAGTGTGTTTTATAAACACACAGTTACAGCAGCCAGAGAAAAATGTATATTATAAATTCAAGGGTCAAGAGCCCAACTAAAGCAAACACTGATCTCCATCATGGTAACTTTAATGAAACAATAAATCATCAACATATTAACCTCTGTTAATTCTCAACTTCTGTAGACGCGACAGAAATAAAGTCAAACTGGTTAGTAATAAGTGCAGTAATGCTGTTCGTGGACAGTGGTGGACAGTAACGAAGTAAATGTAATTCGTTACTGTACTTAAGTAGTTTTTTTACGTATCTGTACTTTACTTGAGTATTTAAATTTTGGAAGACTTTTACTTTAACTCCACTACATTTCAAAGTCAAATATCTTACTTTTTACTCTACTACATTTTCAAAATCAGTCGTTCCTTTTTATTTATGAGTGGATAAAAACTTAACTGGTCAAACGAGCCACCAATCACTAGCCTACAACGTGCGTGCTTTGTTTTGAACTTGCCTTGGCGCTATCTGCGTGACCAGAGCTGTTAAATATGAGAGTTGCGACCATAGACAGTATAAGGTTGCGACACACTAGGCTTGTTCGACTTGAACCGGAGCTGCACAGACCGATCAGTTTATGACATCGCGAGAGTGATTGAAAAAAGCATACAGAGCCGTCTACACTAGTACACTCTAATCGATCTCGCAGTATTTTAATATCATTCGAATGGTCTGTGCAGTGTGCAGCCGCTGTGATCTCGCCGCCGCGCGGTCACGTTATTCGTGTAGCTCTCAATAGTTCCAAACAAATCGCGTTGCCAATGATTTTAAGCGGGGCAGAGCAATTATTTTAATTATTTTATTATAATTACTATTATTGCAGCAATTATCGGTAAATATTGACGCATAATGAGCATTGCTTATTACGTTGACACTAAAATTACTTGCATATAATAGCATTTTTTTTTTCTGGGGAGTAGCAGAAACACTGCATTAATACGTTTTGGTGTTTAATTTTGGAAGGAAATAGGCTGCTCCCATAACGTAGAAAAAAATAAAATAAAATATATATATATATATATATATATATATATATATATATATATATATATATATATATATATATATATATATATATATATATATATATATATGTATAAATGTGTGTGTGTGTGTGTGTGTGTGTGTGTGTGTGTGTGTGTGTGTGTTTGTGTCACAGTGTATTTAATGGCATTGTGCAGGTTTATGTGAATGTATCATAACATTAGGATGTTTATAATAGGCCTATTATAACCATAGATGCTCATGAAAAATATGTACAGTAAATACTGTAAATGTATTATACCTTATGGGAACAGTCCCCTTCCGTCCAAAATTAAACACACAAAAAATGTATTCAATTCAAAAATATATATAATATAAATTTATATAGAGACTAATTAATGTCATTTTATTAATAGATTGATGTGCCAAGAGTGACATTGGAGTCTTCACGTAGACTGAGTTAAGCAAGAGTCTTGTGACAAAAATTATAATAGGACATTATAGCCATAAAAAAATCATAGTACTTGGATACTTAAGTACATTTGAAGGCAAATACTTTTGTACTTTTACTCAAGTGAATGTTTAAAGGCAGCACTTCTACTTTTACTTGAGTAATATTTTACCTTGAGTATCTTTACTTTTACTCAAGTACATGGTATGTGTACTTCGTCCACCACTGTTCGTGGAGTTGTTTAATCCTCCTCCGCTGAGATCTTGAGAGATTTAACGTCTTCTTTTATCTTCAGTTGATTTCATCTAAGGTTGTGGATGAAGTCAGTTGTAGTTTCTGTGTTTCTCTTTCGTTATTTCTCGTTCCTTTAATGATTCTGCTTGTTAGCAGCAGGTGTTCTTCACTAATGCTCAATCATCACTTAATGAATCACTTTAATCACTTAATTTCTTGACTGCAATGTATATCTTCTTTTGAAATAACTTCAGAGTACTCATAACTATTGGTTTCTAAAAAAAAATATGAATTAAGGTAATCGGTGTCCTCAAATGTCCTCAATATAAGTTATTGGATTTGACTTTGTGTGTGATATTGTGAGCTAGCAGTAACTGCAAGCACTCTGAGTTCCTTTAAAGTTTGTAATTTCAGTGGTTTTACTCAATATAGTGAAGTTTCAGTTATACCCTGAGACCCAGGAAAAAAACGTTTTCATGTCATCACACTGTTTAGAGCAGAAGAAACAAATGGTAAAAAAACATTTGTGAAAAATAATATTTTATTCATACGTTATGCTATGTCCTCTGTAGTGGACACCAGGACTAAGTTGTTTAAAAAATAAAATGACATGAAATTATATGTATAGGCAAAAACAATGGGATTTTTTTTTTTAACCAAAATTTGTATAAAGATGATTCTCAACTATGTTATGAAAGATATAACGGAATGAATTGATACACTATTTTAATTTATGCAATATGTGGGTTAAATGGCCAAAATTAATATTCCCATTCAATGCAATGTATCTAATGTGCACATTAATGTGTTCTTGGAGCAAAATTTAATGAAAAAAGAAGTGTAATAGTTGGAGTAATAATTGGCAACATTTTAATAATAATATCTAATATTTCATAGGAATATTGATGTATAATTTATTTCCATATTCTCTTTTTGTGTCTCCCAAAATGCTTGATAAACATGATTTAAGTCCTGCTGTCCTGTATGTATGAAATCAATGCCCTGTTCTGTAACAGAAAGTATTTTTTTTATTTGAAACCCCATAACATTTTCCTGAGATGTTGGTTTATGAAATACAATTTGAAAAGTAGTCAGATTTAAATTATAATTACAATATATTATCATATTTCCTACATTTGATCACTAAATTAATGTCAGACATTTTTAAAGACCAAGGAGAAGTTGTTTTCATGGTGAAACCTCCAAACATTTGGTATCTCTGAAAAGCCCTGAATGTGCTCTTTACAGGACACCCAGGTTGTGACATGTGACATGTATGATGTCAGAGGAATTCACTAAAATATAATGTCCATACAGTGGACAAAAGTCTATAATTATAGGTCCCGTGAGGATATAAAGTATATTTGAATGCAGTGAAGTTTAATTGTGTACTAAGAAATATCCTTGTTTTAGTGGACTCAATTAAAATAAGTTCAGAGTACTCATATCTTGTTTTTTATCAAATGAATTGAATTGAGGTAATCTGTGTCCTCAAATGTTTTGAGTTAGCTGAACTTGTTGGGTTTTACAGTGTGCGGCTGATCGCTACATCTGTTTAGAATGTACAATGTAAACATTCTTTATTCATATGAAAATACAGAAATATGAAAATCACACACAAACCATCAACCATCTTATTTGTGTGTTTATTAGCTTCTTATTTCAAGTGTAGAAATGTTTCTTTGGTTCGTTCTTCACAGAGCACAGGGCAAGGAAATGTACAGGACAGTGTTATGGTTATGTTGACTCACGTACAATGATTGACAGCTGTAGAGATTAAATGAATGTGCGACGAGTCATAAACTGATGCAAATTAGGAAGAGGAGACAGAACTTGCTCTGAACGCTCTTTCTGCTCTTCAGATCACGTAATTCAGTGGGAAATAGATAAAAAGGGTATTCTATATGACAAAATATTTTGCAACAAGGTAATAAATCAATATTTCTCCAAATATGCACACTTTTGAACTAGGTGCCCTAACAGACGCTGTCTGCATGTGTGTGAACACAAATAAACCGCAGTAGACATGAGTGAATTCATATGAGTGTTGATATTCTATTTCAAATATCATACATTACAGATTGATTATTTTGCAATCCTGACATAAATTAAGAAACGAATGTCACTGCAACCTAGTTTTATCATAAACAGAGGTCAAATATCAAAGCTGGAGTCTTTACTCTTTCTAATGATACTCAAGTTTGTCCAGATCAAGTAAGAGTGTGATGTTTTAAAATGCAGTGAATGTTTAACAACAATAATCTGGATGTATATCTATATCTAAAACACAAAACCACCACACAATAGCAGAGGACAGCACTCATTGGCTCATTCTGCTCTGTAAAATAATTATGTACAAGGTTTTTGCATTTGAAATCATATTTAAATTTTATAAAATCATTAAAATAACATTACAAATGACTGTCAAAATTTGTTAGATTGCAATGACACCTGAAAATTATATTTGAAATGGGAGGCCTGAAATAAGCATTTATTTAACTATCGTTTATTTCAAATATCTATATCTACAACAAATTGTGTGTTTAATGGAGTTAACATGGAAAATGTGCCTTGCTTTAGTGGAGACAAACTGACACTTTTGAAACAGAAACATTTAAATGACAGCAAGCTAGTGAGTGGTCCTCTGCTGGTTATAATAGTCTTTTTTTCTTACTATATGTAATTATAAATAATCAATCTGTAATATATGATACTATATTTTCTCAAAATATGTGTCACTTGCTGCTGCTTTGTAATAATTTTTTAAAGTTTACTTTTTCTGAGTTAAAATTGTTTCCACACATTTTTCGGTGAATAACAATAAAATATTTGCATTTTTGTCAAAATATATGGTTACATTTGAGTGGACATCAATACAAAGTTCCGTCTTGAAACTCCAAATCCTTTGTCCTTAACTTGAACTGCTTGCAATCCTATCATTCTCTATAGGGCACAGCTGATTGGTTCTGGCCCTCAGTAGCCAATGAGCTTGCTGCTCAACCAGTACTTATTTCACAAGTACTAAGTCAGCATTTGCCTCAGCAGTGCAATGTGCTTTCAGAAACCCTCCACCTCCCCAGCTCCACCTGTATAGATCTGCTACGGGTAATTCATGTACGATATTGTACAGCAGAAGCATTCTTACATGCTCACAGCAGTGTGTTGTATATGTATTGGCCATAGCAAGTCCTGTGCTTGCTCTGCAGCAGCGGCGTAGATCTGCCAAGGCCCATACCCATTATACCCATACCCATTACCATGCCAAACACTCCGAGAGTTGTCATGACAGAAATATAGAAAGAGTTTTTTTGGCCACAGTGGTGTAGTTACAGCACCCACCAGCAGGGGCTAACCAGCAAAACCCTGACTGATTGTTTTCATTAGTCTCCTCAAATAGTGAGCGAGAATGAGATCGTGGTAACGACTACGGGAAGAGGCAGTCACTTAGTTTATATGGTAATGTTCCCAGTCTATGCACACACCATAACAGGAAGCACTCAAGACGTGCCCCTGTTAATGTTATTGGATAATATTAAAGCTTGAATTTCTCTCTGCTGTACTTGCATGCTATTATCATAAGCATCACACTTCTGATTCATCCAGTCTAAATAAGCTCTGGATATTTTAGGAAGGTTTTATTGTTTTTTTCTACACTCGTTTCTGAATTCGATTACATGGGGGAAAGCAATAAACCTGCTTAGTGCATTACACATAATGGCTTTTGGGAAGTCGTCTTCTCTCCAAAACCATTGTTATGCCTTGGGTTGTGTGTGTACACATCTTTTGTCAATTCATGTTTAGTGCAATTTGTCAACAATAATTTGAATTGTGCCATAGAATATAAATGTCCAAGGACTTTTAACCATATAACTCTACACTATCATATTTGATACGCAGATTTCTAAAGCCTCTAAATTATCAACATTATCAAAATGTTTTTTATCAAGTAAAAGCTTTTAGTAAAATTGTAAAAACATCCACCTTTAGGTTGTGGAGAGTTTTTATAAAGTTAATGTAAGAGTATCAAATATGATTAATCAGGCTTTTGAGGAACATTTATGTGTATTGCTATGTTTAAATATCATGTGCTTTTAAATATCATATTATTGGGAGATATAGAGTGACGACTGATATTTATATGCATTTTATGTACATATAATGTACATATAAAGATCTCATTGATTTACATCATATGCTATCAGAATTTCATCTTACTTTTTGGCCATATAAATATATACGTATCTGCACCAGATTTCATTGAAATGAAACTTCATGTTTTTTTCTTCCTTGAGTTTGAGCTTCATATTCTCACTATATCTTTCTATGAGTCATAAACACCTGATGTTTCAAATATGATATTTAACAAAAAATATATGCAAACTTATTTATATAGGATATTTCTATACATATATAAGGTTGCATTGCTAAAAACATTTTTTTCTCTTCTCCTTTGCAGGCATATAGTCCTTCTGCCTGCTGCCGCAATGTTTAAAAACAGCTTGAAAATGCTGCTGACGGGGGGGAAATCCAACAGGAAGAGCCGGAACAGCAGCGGTCAGTCTGAACTTTCATGTCTAACCACTCGGTAACATGTTTATCCACTAAGATATCATCTAAATATGACTGCATACTTGTGTGTTTTTCTTTTTAAAGTGCCATTTTTTAAACCACATGAAGCAGGATTTTTGGTTACACTTTATTTTAAGGTGTCATTGTTACAGTGTATTTATATATTTAAGTACTGAGTAATGATAATTAACTACATGTACTTACTATAGGGTTAGGTTTTGGTTGAGGGTTAATTGCATGTAATTATGCATAATTTACTGTTATTACTACGGTAAGTACATGTAACATATGTAACAAGGACACTGTAAAATAAAGTGTAACCGGATATATTAATAACCTTTGCAAACTTCCTATTTAGAAGTTAGTACCGAGTGCAGTCGCCCTAAGCTGGTATTACAGAAGCATGTAAGAGAACGAACAGCCCAAAGCCTTGATTATCCATCATGCCTCAGTGCTGGAACTCATTTCTCTCTGGGATACTGGGATGTTCTGCCAATATATGGGTTTCCATATGCTTCCTGATATAACTGACAAATCTGCAGCAGGCCGAGCATGAGGCATGTAGTCTCCGCATCAGACGGCACGTCCACATGCCATTCGCTGACCGTCTGATACTCAACACTTGAAAGGATCACAAGCTCTAGTCAGATTACCAGACAGCAATGCAATGCCAGGCGCACGTCTCAGCAGTTTGCCAGACAAAAAAACTGTTTTTCATCTGGTGAGAAAAACTAATAAAGTGGATTTGCCAGGTTAATGGCTTCTAATCTTTGAAATATATGCAGAGATTGGTTTAAGTTGCGTGCAAACTAGATTTTCTCAAGCAGAACCAATATTTTAGCCTAGAAATCTAGACGCACCCTAGCGGCAGCAAAATGTATTTTGCAGCCAGGGTAGTCTAGCAACTCTCCGTTGACTTTCGAGCTGGAAAACCCCAAATTAGGTCAGGCCAATCACATCGTGTATAGAGTAGGCGGGGCGGGCTTAACATAATGACGACAGAGTTGCGACGGTTCCCTGCTACTTGAAAACAAAGAATGGCGGCTGCTGATGGAGAACAGTCTTTCGAACCGGCTTTGGCCGCGACTCTGGAGGACTTGGAGTTAAGTTTTTCTTTGAGAAAAGAGCAAAGAACGGCACTTAAGTCATTCTTAAAAAAGGAAGATGTGTTCGTAGTTTTGCCGGCCAGATATGGCAAAAGAAAATGCTCTGGTTGGTTGAAGCGCTGTCCTATTGTGTGCAGAGGGAATCTGAAAGACAGCCGTTTATCCCGCCCCTCGGATTGAGCCGTGTCTATGGTGAGTTGCCAGACCTAACATCTTGATGTAGGTCTGGCTTACCAGGCTACCAATATTTATGATCACATAAAGGTCAATTCTACATACTATTAGTGTAGTTTTGTTGTATATTATTGTGGCTTGAACCATTTCAGATTTAAATTAAAATGTTAAAGATAAAGAAATGGAAAAATATCTGGCAAGTTCCTAGAAATATCTCTTTGTATCATGTGGTTTTGTAAAACCTTTATGTTGTTTTCATGTTGTCATGTGGTGTAACCAGGTAAAAATAATACCGGTAACCTATTTTCATTACACCTTGTATACACGTCTGTGTATCTCATCTTAATCATTATTTTCAAATAATGTTCAAGTTTTTAAGTTTTTTTTTTTTACAAATATCAACAATTATTAGTTCATAAATATTACTTTATTTAGGGGGTTGTACCATATGACATTGTATAACCTCCTCTGACTCAAATTATGTTTCTATGGCAAATACGTGTTTTGTATACTTTCATTATTAAAAAGGTCAATAAAGGTCAATTCCTCAGAAAATTACAAGTTTACAAGTTGCAATTGACCATTCGCAAAAGCCACGCCCCCTAGTTATTGTTACTACGCCCGTCAAACAATTGAGAAACAGAAACATGGCTGGGTTGAGCTCCATACCGGTATAAGTGATTGTTTTGGAGTAATGCAGCAGACATATCCTCCGGGGCACGACAGAAAGGGCTGCAATATGCAGTGGAGGGATATGTTCAAAATGTTAAAATAAGCAAAGACGGGAATATTACAACTCGAGGCCAGTGCTTGAAGTGGGGGGAAAAGGTAACTGTACCTCTCATGCATTGGCAAATCATGACATTTGAGATTAATACAGTAAAAAACTAAACTTGAAGATATTGCTGGTACAACAACAATTTATTGTTATTTATTAATATAAATGTATTTAAACAAGTCGTGTGTGTGTGCGCTTGTGTTGTGTGCAAACGGAACTCCTCCAAGTCTGCAAGTCCAAAAATACATTTAGGCTATGGTGAGTTTACTACATTTTATTTTATTAAATGCATGGTGAGATTATTATATTTTCATGTCAATCTGTGTTCGTTTTGACCAAGAACCATGCGCTGTCACTTTAATTCAGTGCGCGCAGCACAGCAAAAATAGACTCGGTGCAGAAACAATTGCAGCATCCGCATGCAGTGTGAAAGCTTTACCTGTCAACATGGGTGCGAAAAAAAAAAACGCACCGTAAACGCACTGTAAACGGACTACGGAGTATGTGTGAAACGGGCGTGACTGACGCTTATATATTATATACGCTAACATATGTATGCTTATTAATCTTCGAGGCATTTAGCTGTGAGTGAGGTCTCCCACACTGCTTAATCCATTGTCGGCATCTTTCCGCTTGGGTCTTGGGTTTTGGAAAGGCGAAAAAAACAACCTCTCCCTCTAAACTTTTGGGGTACCTAGTGTCAGGCTTGCAGGTGCCATAGGCGCATCGTTTCACCATGTGCTGAAATCGCAATGTTTGACGGAGGTCCTTCTCCTTAGTTACAGTTGCTAAGCTAGGATGGGACGAGAACCGTTCGAGGGCGGGTTTTTGCGAACGGTCAATTACGAGTTCTACAAGACAGAATCCTGTAATTATGGAAATTCCGATATGGTTGTATCACATGATTTGACTTTGATTTGTCTGAGGCTTTTTTCATGAATGAAATCATGTATTTTTTTTTAAATGAAAAGATCATGTCATCACGCCATTGACCCTTTAACCGCCCTTAAAACCAAAACTTAAAACTTGAAACTTTGATTAGATGGCCTCTTTCACTGTATATCAGCAATTCTTGGCCTCTGAAATAAGCCTTTAGGTAACACTAAAAATCTATCTTCTTGAGAATGAGAATTAAGTGCAAAAAAACAAAATGAACAGAGTTATTCGTAAAATCCTTTTCTGGCGTCATATTTACTGTGCTGCGTCTCAAAGCTCCCTGTGTAATTACAGTATAGCCGAAACCTCAGTCGCATCATCATCACACGGCCGCTCTAATAGACGTGTTCTCCCACGGGAGCTGGTTTAGTTGGAAGTGATCTCATTAACCACTGGTTCCAGAGATCAAGCAACCATCACACATTGATGTCTTAAATCCTTCAAGCCTTTTGCCACTGGAATTGAGTAATAGTCAAAGCATGTGCAAAATCCATGCTTTTATATACAAATACCAGACCATGCATGTAGGGCCATATGATTTCCATGATGCAGAAAACAAAGATGTCTTAAAAGTCATACAAATTTATTTTACTGAACAATGCGGAATGTCACAGAATTTGAACTTCATCTCCAGAGCTGCTCTGAGACTCATTTCATAAGTTCATTAGAGAAACCTATTGTTAGATGCACACAGAAACTCAAAGTTCTTCACTACAACATGCCAAAATAAAAGTTTGGTGCATTTTTTGGTGATACCTGCATTTTTCGGGGGAGTTATTCGGTTGTAGATTGCGGTTTTCACTCTCGTAATTAAATCCCGTACACAATGGGACAAAGCACTAAAAAAGTGAATTGACAACCAAAATGATCTGCAGTGTGTTAGTGGCCTAGACTGTATATCCATCTGCGAGACCCACATATGTTTCTTTGTTGCTTTCCCTCTCTCTCTTTATTAATCAGCAGAAGTAGCATGAATACTTCATGGTCTCTCTCTGCTTGTTTAGTGCCCTTGACCCATATAATGATGATGTTCAGCTATTGAAATGTCACCTCACTTTCTGACAAACTTTTCCACGTACAGTATTTCCATCTATCCTCTCTCTCTAATAACCCCTTTCTCTTTGTTTCACGTTGCATTACACCTTTATGTGTACATTTTTTGTTCACTGTATGATGAATAGGTGCTCATGTGTAATTATGAGATGAGGGTAGATCTTTGTTGAAGAGTGCAGGAATGAACGAACACCATTAATTTCAGGTGGAAATCACATTGCTCTCATGGTTTTCATGCTTTATATTTGTTGATGCTGGTGCTTGGATATATTTGATTTCCTCTATTTAACCTGATTGAGGAGATTTTTTTATATTTGTGCCTATATGTGTGATATGTAGCTTTAAAGGAGAACTCGGTAACTCTAGCGAACTCTAGTCACTTCTTCGCTGATTTTCCCTTGTGTTGTCGCATGTTTTCCCCACGAGCTCCCCCTACAGCTGTGGGGGGGCGTATATTTCACAACACGGTCGTAAAAAACTCACTTGCGGCGGCCTCCTCCCCCTCTCTACCGCTGCTCATGTGCGTTTGTTTTGATCGGAGCAAGCCAACTGTCTACCGAGGTGGGTAATCTGGTAATACATTCATCATACATGCGTGTGTGTTTATGTTGAATTGCCGTAAAGCGATTCGTGTTTCTCGCTCGTTCTCGTTCTCGATCTCACTTCTCACGAGACTTCCAATTTCTATTTTGCCGGGACGGTAGTCCCCAAGTTGCAAGGTTGGTTTTCCGCCTGGGAACGCTGGGGGGAGCGGGGAAAGTCACCAATATCACCAGAACAGGTTGTTTAACCATCCAAATGATTTCTAGACAGTTTTATTTAGTTAAAAAAGTTACCAAGTTCTCCTTTAATCTAAACTACAGGATGATAAAATAATTTCAATCTAAATCAATATGCACTGTCCATGTATGTATTCATTTGGTATGTAGCTCTGTTGCAGTCAGCCAGTCATTATTGCAGGGGTGGGCAAACTTTTTGGCTCAAGGGCCACACTGGGTTTTAAAAATTTGACAGAGGGCCGGCCCAGTAGCAGATTATGAAGCACGATCTCATGAAAGTGCGTATCTATACCACAAATTTTATTTCTCGTGCCATTTATATGCCAAAAATGTTTTTTTTTTTTTTTTTAGCGTGCATGCTACACACTGTAAACCCCTTGGTTAGGATTAGGGGTGTGGAGTGCGTGCCTATTACACGCCATAAAGTGCATATCATATGCACGCGAAAACATATTATGCACTACAAATACAATTCGTGGTATTCACACTTTCATAAGATCGGGCTGAGCAAACAGACAACGTTGTGGCAATGTCTGTGCGAAATTCAACAACTGAGAGACGACATTCTGACAATACATTTTTTTATGCTAGATATCCCCCATTTAGCATGTTATGTTTTGATGTTAATTTTTAAAGATGTTAGATAATTATAGCCTATACTTTTTAAATATTGTTTATCCTTATTATTATTTAATGGCCTAACAGTAAATTAGAAACAAAACATCTGCAAGTGTACACTTAGAAGAGTAAAAATTACAGGTTACATTAATTCAACTTTATTAAAACTGAATGGCAATTTGCACTTCCAAAAGTCATACATTTGTGGAAATAAACGAATATACAAATTTATTTTAAGAATAATAAAATAAAACATAAAAGGCAAAGGGAGATCAGAACATTTAATGAAAAAAAAAAAAAAACGGGTTCTGTACATGGCAGACAGGGGAGCGTAGTCGAAAGCCGGACGATAAAGGTCGGTAAAAGGAATCGGGCAGGATACATCCACAAATCCAGAGGAGCAAAGAAACTAAATAGCAGACAAATCAAAGGAAAAACTAAGGTGTCCAAGCGGTTACCAAACATTTTTTTTCTCATTGAGTTTCCAAAAAAGGAAAAAACATTAACGTGCAACAAGTCTATGCGCTTAAGTCGCTGTCTGTTTGGTTTCCATGGTGACGCGTCATTGCTTGTTACGTGACACACCGCAGCCACAACAGCGCTGAATGAATGATGATCTGCTTTTATGTCATTTTTCCTTTTTTACATTTGTTAGCTATGGCATGCAATATCTGATATTCCGATTGTCAAATATATGCAACGCTATATATATATATATATATAACGCAAAGTATTGCAAGAAAAAAGGCAAAATTAATGCGATCTTAAGACAATTTTTTTAAATAGGCTACTCGGCGGGCCGGATTAAACAGCCTAACGGGCCGCATGTGGCCCGCGGGCCGTAGTTTGCCCACCCCTGCATTATTGCATAATAAACCCATTCAGTGAAACAAGACACCGATCATGCTGTACGGGTTTATTTTACAATAATGACCATCAGACCGTATGCTATCCCTTACGTATACATATACAGGTGGGTCTTTTTTTTTTAAATAATTTTGTCTCTCTCTCTTTTGCTTTTTCATGATCAACATGAATCATTATCATATATAAATAAACAAGTGTTTTCTGAGTCAGTGTCGGCTGCATAGATGAAGTTGATGATGCTGACTCGACATCTCTGCAGAATACAGTGCGTGCAGAATTATTAGGCACGTTGATTTTCTGATCATAGTTTTTTTCCAGGCACATTTTACCAATTCCAAACCACATTAATCGTAATTACTACAATTCATTTTGTATTTAATCATTTATAAGTGATATATAATTGTTCATGAAGGCTGGAAATGAAAACACCATATTTTCAGGTGTGCAGAATTATTAGGCACGTTTTCTTTTACAGATAAAATAAGCCAAAAAAGAGATTTAACTCAGACTGAAAAGTCCAAAATTATTAAATGCCCATGAGAAGGATGCAATACTAATTCAATACTAGAAAATGCAGTTAAGGCATGACCATTGGACAGTGAAATACTCATTGAGTCAGCATGGGTCAGACAAAAACAGGTGGAGAAGAAAAGACACGTTAACTGCAAAAGAATGAAGAATGAAGGTGAAGAATTAAGTGTGAAACCATCAGGAACCCTTTAGTCTCCAGCGCCACCATTTTCCAGAACTACAACCTACCTGGAGTCTCCAGAAGAGCAAGGTGTCAGGGTCTCAGAGACTTGGGTTAGGCAAAGAATCCTAAAAATGACCCCCACTTAATAAGAATCACAAGCTGAAGTGTAGTAAAATACATGAAGACTGTTTTTTTTTATAGGCTTTGTAGACACACAGATTGAGAGTGACCCTTGAAGGGCCAGCACCACATCCTCTTCTACCACTATTTGAAGAATTCATCTTCCAGAATCTGACAGTAAGTTTTGAGAGTTCATTTTTAGTCCATCTCTGCAAAACGGACTTCAGGGTAGGAGATGGACTAAAAATAAACTCCCAAAACTTATTAAAATGTATTCTGGAAGATTAATTCTTCAAATAGTGGTAGAAGAGGATGTGGTGCTGGTCCTTCAAGAGTCACTCTCAATCTGTGGGCATTTAATAATTTTTGACTTTTCAGTCTGAGTTAAATCTCTTTTTTGGCTTCACTTATAAATGATTAAATACAAAATGAATTGTAGTAATTACGATTAATGTGGTTTGGAATTGGTAAAATGTGCCTGAAAAAAAAACTATGATCAGAAAATCAAGGTGCCTAATAATTCTGCACGCACTGTAGATGCACCTATGGTTAAGTTAAACATTTCTGTCAGTAAACACTACTTATTTGGCTTTCACACTCCGCACAAACACTTGGATATGCGCCTAATAATAGTGCACATTTATCTAGGTTAATATTGGAGCGAGTGGCCATGCAAAAGTGGCTAATGTTAGGCTACTACTTACATGTTTCGAATGATAAGCTATGTTTGAGGTCGATTAATGAAAGGTAGGGGTGAAATGGTACACAGAAGTCATGGTTCGGTACGTACCTCGGTTTTGGGGTCACGGTTCGATATGAGTTCGGTACAACAGGAAAAAGAAACAAATCCCCAATGCTAGGTTTCTTTTCATGTATTTTGAACTGACAGTAGTGCAAATTACAGTTTGCTCCAGCTAGTAGCATTTAGTCCTCTGAGGTAGTTAGTACAGCCTTGTATTACGCACTTAGCAGTAAACAGAATGTGCACTCTTGCTTAGGTCATATTTTTTGTTGGGCTGCTAAAAAACAAAAGTTATTTGGTCACAATCAGCTATACAAAACTGAAAAGCATATCTTGTGTATTTTCCGATTTTCCATGTCTAAAGACATTCCCATTTGCAACGCCAAATATTGGCAAATCCACAGACAACTAACAGGCATTAGGACGAATTTAAAGAGGGCGCTTGAGACGCGCACAAGTCAGCAATATTTCTGATGATTTATTGGCGTGAAGTTTCGTGCACAATGACAAACAGGAGAGCAAAATTCTCGGAAAAACAATGAGTGGACATGACTGTATCTGTATGCATGAGACTGTCTAAATACCGGCAGAATTCACATTTTTGTTGTAAAAAGAGACACATTATGCAGAAGTAGGCTATAATTTGCTGTTTGTCAGAGCCTGCAGTTGCAGTGTGACGCGCATTCGCTGCGGGCGTATCGTGACGAGCTGGACGCGCTCCGAGAAAAGGGCGTTAAAATGTATTCCCTTTTTTCGTTTTCGGAACTTGTGTTGGTTGGTGCAATTGATTTTCAAACGTAAAGAGACAGCTCTAGAAATAAGTGAAATGGAGAAAAAGTGGCATCTACATCTAAACCTACTTCACCTTTTTTGGTGAAACACAGATTTCAATACTGGACTATAATAGTGAGGCTTCCACAATGCCAAATGATTTTATCTCTTTATAATAGCAGAAACAACTTAAAATACTCCAGGAGTAAGACATCATTCAAAGCTGTAATGGGTCTATTTTTAAGCGCGTCACAAAAATGAATCGAAACTCAGCGTGTAGACTACTAGCAAGATCTTGCGTGTAATCTGAACTCTTGTTTTGTGTTGGTGCGTAGATCGCCTCTTCTTCTTCTGCTCTTTTTCCTGTTGTGGTGGTTAGCAAACAGCATTGCATTACCGAGTGCGCCCCCTTCTTAAAAGACACTAAAACTGCCAGTAGGTGGTGGTAAATGTCTAAATGAGTAAGTTATTGAGTCATTGATTCATTTGATTCGTTCAAACGGTTGATTCATTCAGGAATGAAGTAAATGGCTCTATTTATGAACGACCATTGATCATTGGTTCATCCGATTGATTTGCGGAGACGCACAGAAGTTCTGCTCTGGCTTTATAGGTAATATTTTCATTGGCAAAACTGAGCAAAAACATCAAATAGTTTGTCTAAAATTATAACAAAAAATTATTTATTGAACGGTTTTATAAAATCAGTATCACATTTGCACTCGTGTGATATTGTGCCCGTTACTTGTATGATAATGCTTAACTATATCATATGATATGAATATGAGACAATCATAGGGGCATTTATGCCTGGCTATAAACATAGAAAAATGTCACTAAAAATAGTATTTTTTATTTTTCAGAGAAACTACCATGCCATTCTTTAAATATTATTTTAATACTCCGATCTATTATTGTGGTTTAATCTGTTTTACGATCCTAAACGGCACATAAAAATAAAACAAACTTGATTGCATGATGTCTCTTTCTGTCTAAAAAGCAGTATTTGGCAAGTTAAGCAGCAGTGTGGACCAGACCTTATGCCGTTTAGTCAAATGTCTGTCTGCGCAAGACTGTCTGTTGATATAACTCATGAATTTCAGAGCAATGTCATATTAACGTATTACTTTCTGTGATGAAACATACTGCAACACTTGGTACATCCAACACTTGACAGGAACCACAATAGGCGATGTGTCGTGGGATCCCGGGCCGTTCCCACGCCTGTGCCTCAGCGAGACTCTTAACGGTATCCTTCATTCGTTCTTGGCATCACAGCCTGAAGGCACCTGTGGTTATTAAACTACTCAGACTACTCTTATAAACCCCAGCGGTTCCAAATGCACGTTCTGTAGGGATTGTTCTATAATTGTGTCCTTTTGTAATGGGTTTACAGTAAATGATTGATTAGATTATCGTTGCACAGTATTACATTTCTCTTTCTGTAGGCTCAGCTCTGACATACTGTTGTACAGTACCGGACATTTGTCATCTGCCTGCTTGAATGCACTCATGCCGTTTTCTGCCAAGAATTGCCTTATCACATTCGGTCTCAGACTGAGGAGTGTGTGAGTATGTGTGTGTGTGTTTTAGTATTATTTTCTGATTGGACTGTCACTTCCTCCTGTCAGTAGTGTAGCTGTGCCGCCCGTGTGCTGATTGCTTAGTCCAGTCTCTGACGCACACACTCACACAGATCTGCGTCACTATAAGGAACCCACAGAGTTGATGCATTTCACAGACACACACTTTGATATGGCCTATAACCCCAAATTACTGCAATCAATGAAGCAGAATAGCTATTTTTTTACGTCCATTTCTTGTCCAAATGACCGTTTAAAGAAATATGTTTTGTGTCCTTTTTCAGTTTTAATCTTACAGACATGATCAATTATGTCATATTCTACTGTTGTATACATTGTATACACTCACCTAAAGGATTATTAGGAACACCATGGAACCAGCACCAGGAATTTGTTTACGCCAAATTCTGACTCTACCATCTGAATGTCTCAACAGAAATCGAGACTCATCAGACCAGGCAACATTTTTCCAGTCTTCAACTGTCCAATTTTGGTGAGCTCGTGCATATTGTAGCCTCTTTTTCCTATTTGTAGTGGAGATGAGTGGTACCCGGTGGGGTCTTCTGCTGTTGTAGCCCATCCGCCTCAAGGTTGTGCGTGTTGTGGCTTCACAAATGCTTTGCTGCATACCTCGGTTGTAACGAGTGGTTATTTCAGTCAAAGTTGCTCTTCTATCAGCTTGTATCAGTCGGCCCATTCTCCTCTGACCTCTAGCATCAACAAGGCATTTTCGCCCACAGGACTGCCGCATACTGGATGTTTTTCCCTTTTCACACCATTCTTTGTAAACCCTAGAAATGGTTGCGCGTGAAAATCCCAGTAACTGAGCAGATTGTGAAATACTCAGACCGGCCCGTCTGGCACCAACAACCATGCCACGCTCAAAATTGCTTAAATCACCTTTCTTTCCCATTCTGACATTCAGTTTGGAGTTCAGGAGATTGTCTTGACCAGGACCACACCCCTAAATGCATTGAAGCAACTGCCATGTGATTGGTTGATTAGATAATTGCATTAATGAGAAATTGAACAGGTGTTCCTAATAATCCTTTAGGTGAGTGTATGTATATAAATGTTCAAATAAATTATCAAATTAAATTCATAAAATTGTGGCAGGGCAAGTAGAAATCTAAATGACTGGTCCAATGAAAATATAACGCATTCCTATCCTATCATTAAAAATGCTCTTTTAGATAATAAAATGTAATTACTGTATATAATATAGTGTAGTGTAATGTAATATAATAATATATTCAAATAGAAAAGAGTTATTTTAAATTGTAATAATATTTCACAATATTACTGTTTACTGTAGTTTTTATCAAATAAAGCCTTGTTGAGCATAAAAATCACACCGACCCCAAACTTTTGAACAGTAAACGTAAAGTAAAAAGTAAAAAAAAAAAAAAAAAAAAAACGTTACGGTAATTTTCTAATTGTAAAAAAATATAGGGAAAACACCTGTGAAACATCATAGAAACTTCATATAAACAATACATTTACGTACTTTTCTTCGAGTGTAGTGTTATATTTCCGCTCATGGCCTCTCTGTGTCTCAGTCAAGGTAACTGTAAGTGTTGAAGGTGCTGTCTCACTGCTGTCACACTGACTGAAGGAAGAGAGTGCAGACGTCTCTCTCTCCACACACACACACCGATGGGAGGACGATCTTGATGCAAGGCTAAAATTTCAACCTTAGGCATGAGAATAATGGGACAATAAACCAGTACTAGATCAAAAAACCACGGGAACACATTGATGTGTCGACTACACCAATGTTGGAAACTGCAGTGGAATAGACACCGCTAGCAGCCGAAAGCACAGAGACTCTGACCTCCAGCAATCTAAAGCGCTGTCAGTGTGAACGGCCATTAAAGCCACTGATCCAGACCTATAAAGCTGCGGTGATGAATTTAACCTCCACTGATGTCCCATATTTCCTCCTTAGTGAGGCTCTCCAGACCTGCAGTATATTGTGTGAGCACCTCTCACAGCCTCCACAGCTTGACATCTCGAGCACATAGAGCTAATGAGCCTCTGAATCGCTCCCAGTCCTGCCAGGGTGTTGCTATGGTGTCGCTAATCTGTTGTTAGTAGTTGTCGGGGTGTTGCTATACTGTTCACAATGTGAATGTGTACTGTGTGGTTGTCAACATTGACTCGATTTGACTGTCTCAGTGATTTTGAAAATCTGGTAATAAGTTCATGAGAATGTTCTTAAATGCATTTTCTTGAGCAAGACAATATAGAGTAGGAACATCCTTAAAGGGATAGTCAAAATGAAAGCCAAAGCCAAAAATGCAATTTCTGTCATGATTTTCTCACCCTCATGTCATTCCAAACCTGCATGACTTTCTTCTGACTATCTTCTTTTGTGTCTTGCAGAAGAAGACATGAGGGTGAGTTAATGATGATAGTATTTAAATTTTAGATTGACTATACCTTTAAGGACTATAAGGCGAAGTGTGTAGTTTCTGCAACACCAGAGGCACCAAGCGGAATTACAAAAATTACACCAAGCGGAATTTTTCAAAAGCATATTTTGAATTGAATTGAAAAACTTTATTTATGCCGGTTGGGAAACTCCTCTTCGCAAACTCCTCTTGCAAACGCCTCTTCGCACGCTGCACTCCCCCAACCAAAGCATCACAATCACAGCTCTTACGGATACTTGTGAAGGCATGTCTCAACAGGTAAACTAGGCTACTTTCAGTAAAACTCCAACACATTAGGAATACTTTTAGCTGTGTTGCTATTTGTCATATGAGTAAATAGGCTAAACACTAACTCTAGAACAAATGCAAGCATCTCGCAACGGGTGCATTTGTTTGACGTGCTCCAGAATGGTTTGAGGCTGTCTACCCCGGACACGTCAAAGTAAACATTATAAACTGGAACATTTGTCTTTCTGAATAGGTGCATAATGATGCTGTATAGTTTGATGTGTCTATTGTAGCATGTTGCATCGCAATGCCCTGTCCGTGTTAAAGTGTTCATGACCTGTTTAATCTTTGATTTTGGCTTGTACTTCTGTAACCGAAGCTGAATGTCTTTTCCCATGTAATGCATTCATGGTCCCACACCGACTAAACACTACAGTGGCCACGCCCCAAACTCTCGCTATAGGTTGAGCCGGAAAGTGATTGACAGATCTGAGTGGACTGCTCTCAAAGTTTTGATGATGCCTGAGAGGCTCAATGTTTACACTTTTGGGGGAGATAAACCCATTAATGGCATACTAATAGTAGTCAATGAACAATAAACTGGGTTAAGAGAATGTATTTTAACATAAAAAAAAACTTACATCACCTTTTAAAGTGCCATATGTAATATTGGCAACTAGCGGCTGAAATTGTTACTGCAGTCCAGCTTCAAAATATTGGTTTCCCCCCTCCTCCTCCTCAAACTGGACGCACATGTGAGTTGTCAGATTGAGGACACGCAACAGAAACGAGCGCAATTTTGAAAACAGAAGCACTTTCACTGTAAGTTGATGAGTTGATTTATCTGTGTTTTAATTTGCCTCTGGTCATAGGGCCCTATCTTGCACCCAGCGCAATTGACTTTGTACACTGACGCATGTATCATTCCTATTTTGCACCCGACGTACAGCGGACTTTTCCCTCCACAGACGGACGTCGGTAAACTAGGAAATGAAATTGCGCTCCCAGGGCGGTTCAGCGCAAAGAGGAGGCGTGTTCCGGCGGAAATGTTCCCTGCTGCTATTTTGCAGTTCCAGAAATCATTTCCGCCACAGACCAGGAAAAATCTAGTCTAAAGTCAGTGGTTCCCTTACGAGAACGTTCTCTCGTACTGCGTTGAAAACGCTGTGGGAAAACTCCTTTTCTCGAGAATATTGAAGCCTTTATTTTAAAACGCATTGCTGCAGCACATGCGAGAGCTAGAAGCTCGCGTGAGCGTGCTGATTGGCTTGTGCAAAGCAACTGCACGAACCAATGGCGGAACAGCAGAGGAGCGCGAGCCAATCGGGGCGCTTGGCACTCTGCCAGAGTCAAGCGCGCGAAACTGCACGTGACAGAAGAGTATAAATACACAGAGAATCCGCCATTTGACAGATTTTATCTCCTTCAGCTTTCGACTCACCTCGTCGCTGATTCTCTCCGAGTGAAGCCGCTCGTCGTCGAACAGCCTTCCAGCGGAACTGCTTCGCATCCCGGCGTCTGCCAAGCTGAGCGTTTCCCTGTGGCATCCGACGAGTATCCTTTTTCTAACTCAAAAAGAGCATTCTAAGAGAGCAAATCGCTGTTTTCACAGCGCGCGGCGTTGTTGCAAATGCCGCTCACCGTGTGTGACTCATGCGGGGTCTCCCTGCACGCCTCTGACACACACTCTCTGTGTGTTGCCTGCCTCGGCCCTGAGCACGCCGAGGCAGCGCTCACTAAAGGCGGCTGCCTTCACTGTGACGGAATGCCTGTTGCCACGCTCCGTGCCAGATCTTCCGCCGCCTCGCTGAGTGTTCCCGCCCACCTTCCATCCTCGGCGCCCCGTGAGCCCCGTAGGAAGAAGCGGCGCGATCAGAGGCCTCCTGAACGCGCTCATCTGGATGAATGCACGCCGGGTCTCTCCCCGCACGCTTCGCCCGCGCCTTCATCTCCAGTCCTGTTCTCACAGAGCGACCAACGCCCCTCTTCTGAAGCGGCAGGTCTCGTCTCTTTCGGTTTGTCCGAAGAACTGGACGACACTGTTTCTATGGCGGCATCTGAAAGTGAGGAATGGTCGGGCTCCGCGGACCCCGCCCCCCTCTCTCAGCTGGATCCTGTTGACACTCGAGCGAGCATCGACGCCGAACTCTTCCGTGTCATGTCTCGCGCTGTCGAAGAACTGGGACTAGACTGGCTTTCCCCAGCTGAGCCTACCAAAAGCCGCCTCGACGAATGGTACCTGCCGGGGCGCCAACAGGCCCCTCGTCAACGTGCCGCCCCCTTCATGCCCGAAGTTCATGATGAGCTCACTAAAAGCTGGCGTGCGCCCTTTTCAGCGCGAACGCGCTCTTCAGCTTCTTCAACGCTCTCCTCTGTCGACGGCGCTGAAGAGAAAGGGTATGTTTCTCTACCTTCTTTAGAGGAAGCGGTCGCTGCACACTTATGCCCTCCCCCTGCTGGGAGTTGGAGGGCTAAAACAGTGCACCCCTCTAAGCCGTGCAGGACCACTTCGGCTCTCGCCAGCCGCGCTTATGCTGCCGCTGGCCAAGCCGCCTCTGCACTCCACGCTATGGCGACCCTGCAGGTGTTTCAAGCTAAGCTCCTCCGCACTATGGACGAGTCTGGCCCGGACCCAGACACCTTCAAAGACCTCAGGAGTGCTACAGATTTGGCGCTGAGGGCCACAAAGACCACCGCGCAAGCACTGGGCCGCAACATGTCTAGCCTGGTTGTCTTAGAGCGTAGAGCCTGCTTATCTAGAAGCTGACGCTCGACCACGAGCCCAAGAAGCCGTCCTAACCGGCAGGAAAAGGGGTCTATGTCCCGCCGCGGCCGGACCAGCCCCGAAGATCGCTCGAGTGCTTCTCACAGCCCCCTCTTCAGTTCAGGCGGCTGGAGCAGTTGTGTATGCAGACAATGGGCCCGTCACGTGTTACGCACCCCTGCACCCAAACGCTGTTTTAACAGCGACCCACACAGAGCACAAAACGAGCAAAATTTCTCCCCTGGCCTCATATCAGTTCGAGCCCCCGTCTCCGGGCGTTCCAGATATAATGATGCCTCTGGCTCTTCGGGCTCTAGCTTGGCAGGCTATCCCAGGAGTTTCAGAATGGGTGATAAACATCATAAAGCGTGGCTACTCGCTTCAGTTTGCACGCAGACCCCCGCGCTTTCGCGCTGTGGTTCAAACCTCGGTCAGCAGCACATTACGTCATGTCCTCCGCACCGAAGTATTAAGTCTGCTAGCAAAAGGGGCTATCGAGAGGGTTCCCCCCTCTCTAAGCGAGTCAGGCTTTTACAGCCGTTACTTTCTCGTTCCAAAGAAAGACGGCGGCCTGAGGCCCATTTTAGATCTCAGGCGTCTGAACAAAGCTCTCATGTCACGGCCGTTCAGGATGCTCACGACCAGACATATACTGGCGCAGATTCGCCGAGGCGACTGGTTTTTCTCAGTAGATCTGAAAGACGCTTACTTTCACATTCAAGTGAATCCCCACCACAGGCCATTCTTGAGATTCGCCTTCGAGGGGCAGACATACCAGTACACGGTTCTACCGTTTGGACTGGCTCTGGCACCTCGTACATTCACGAAGTGCATGGATGCAGCTCTCTCCCCCCTGAGACAGCGGGGAATGCGCATTCTAAACTACCTCGACGACTGGCTCATTCTGACTCAGTCAGAGGCGGAGTCACATACTCACAAAGCCTGGCTCCTCAGCCATCTAGAATGTCTAGGGCTCAGGGTGAATTTTTCAAAGAGTATTCTGTCACCCAGCCAACGTATCATGTTCCTGGGGACAGTATTCGACTCCGTTCTTATGAGAGCATGGCCCTCCCCGGCCCGTGCTCTATCAATTCAGCGGCTCGCCGCATCGTTCACGAAGGGCTCTCATGCACCCCTCAGAACGTTTCAGAGGATCCTTGGCCTTATGGCCTCAGCATCATCAGTACTCCAACTAGGCCTACTGCGCATGCGTCCTCTTCAGCTGTGGCTAGCACCTCGGGTGCCACCCCACGCCTGGCACTCAGGCCGATTGACTATCAAGGTGGATCAGCGCTGTGTTCAAGCCCTGGCCCCTTGGACGAACGCCAGCTGGTTTCAGCAGGGCGTGAGTATGGGGGTGGTCTCCAAGAGGAGGATGATCTCAACAGACGCTTCCAACTTAGGTTGGGGAGCCCTGTACGAGGGCAGGCCTGCCTCCGGCCTCTGGTCGAGCTCGGAGAAACGCCTACACATCAACTGCCTCGAAATGAGGGCAGTTTTTCTGGCCCTGAAAACCTTCCTCCCATACCTGGCTGGACACCACGTATTGGTCCGGACGGACAACATGTCAGTGGTATCTTACATAAATCGCCAGGGCGGCCTCAGGTCCCGCAACCTGCTTGCCATAGCCACCCAGCTACTGTTATGGGCTCACACCAATCTGCGCTCGCTCAGGGCAGCTCACGTGCCGGGCACGTTGAACACGGGAGCAGACATGCTCTCTCGGGGCAGGGTTCCCCCAGAGGAATGGTCTCTCCACCCTCAGACGATTCTCCTGCTTTGGGAGGTCTTCGGGAAGGCAGAAGTAGATCTCTTCGCCTCAGAAGACAATCGTCACTGCCCAATCTTCTTTTCAAAGAGCAGGGATGCGTTGGCCCACGACTGGCCCAGCCTTCCCCTCTATGCTTTTCCTCCGGTCTCGATGCTCCCTCAGGTCATCGAACGGATCAGAGTCACGAAATGCCCAGTGCTCCTGATAGCTCCTCTATGGCGAACCCAGTCTTGGTTTCCGGAGCTGATACGGCTGTCTGTGACAGACCCTTGGCCAATCCCAGTGAGGCGCGACCTTCTGGCTCAGGCCAGCAGAACTATATGGCATCCCCGTCCCGATTTGTGGGCCCTACACGCTTGGCCACTCAACGGGTACGCCAGGACCTCCCAGAGGGCGTCCTGAACACGATCAGGGAAGCTAGAGCTCCGTCTACCAGACGCCTCTACCACCATAAATGGTCAGTGTTTTCCAGCTGGTGTTTAGCTCGAAACCTCGACCCACACACTTGTGAAATTTCAAGAGTGCTATCTTTTCTCCAAGAGATGCTGGATGCGGGTCGATCCCCCTCCACTCTCAAGGTATACGTAGCAGCCATTGCTACACAGCATGTTTTGGAAGCAGGAGCCTCCTTAGGAAAATGCGACCTTATAGTTCGCTTCCTTAAGGGCGCCAGAAGGCTTAACCCGCCTCGGCCGCCATCTGTCCCAGCATGGGACCTTTCTTTGGTTCTGCGGGCTCTTAAGGGACCTCCCTTTGAACCACTTCGGTCAGCCGACCTAAAACCTCTCTCCCTGAAAACCGCCCTGCTGTTGGCACTGGCGTCAGTCAAGAGAGTAAGTGACTTACAGGCGCTCTCTACTAGCGCGTCCTGCCTGGAATTTGGCCCCAATGACTCTAAGGTCATCCTTAGGCCAAGACATGGATATATTCCTAAGGTGCTCTCAACTCCGTTCAGGGCCCAGGTTATTTCTCTGTCAGCTCTTCCCACCTCAGAAGAGTTCAGTGATGTTCTCACACTCTGCCCTGTCAGAGCTTTGAGAATTTATTTAGAGCGTTCAGCCTCTTTCAGACAGTCTGAACAGCTTTTTGTTTGCTTCGGGGGCCGAACCAAAGGTCTTCCTGTCACGAAGCTCACGCTGTCCAGGTGGATAGTGGATGCCATCGCTCTGGCCTACACCTCACTGGGCCTTACATGTCCCATAGGTGTTAGAGCTCACTCCACGAGAGGCGTCGCCTCGTCGTGGGCCTGGTCAAGTGGTGTTCCTATCGAAGACATCTGTGCGGCGGCCGGATGGTCCGTCCCGTCCACATTTGTGAGATTTTACAACCTGGAAGTTCCTGCTCTGCAGGCACGAGTTCTCTCTATCTAAGCTCTGGCTCTGCGGATCCAGGCTGGTTTTGACATTCTTTCTGTCACACTTGTGCGACGACCGGCTAGTCTGTTTCGTCCACACTTGTGAAACTTTACAACCCAAAAGTCCCTGCTCCGCAGGTACGAATTCTCTCTAGCTAGGCCCTGGCTCTATGGATCCAGACTAGTTATGAAAATGTCTATGCAGGGCGTTATGCGGCGGCCGGCTGGTCCGTTCCGTCCACATCTTAGACCTCTATGGTACCTGCCTTATAGGCATGAGTAGTCTCTATCTAACGCTGGCTCTGTGGACCCAGACTAGTTTTTTGACTCAGACACTGGTTGTCATCTCGTGTTGTGGGATTCTTAAGACTGGCCCTTGGCCCAGCTTTATCTGTTTGGATATCTAAGGGCCCGAAGATTCGGTCTCTTTATCCTAGGCTATTCTGTACTTCCTGGAGCTCTCGGTGAGTCAGATTGGCCAAAGACAACAAGCACGGCGTTTTAAATAGTGTTCCCACAGCGTTTTCAACGCAGTACGAGAGAACGTTCTCGTAAGGGAACGTACTTGGTTACTTACGTAACCTCGGTTCCCTTAGAGATAAGGGAACGAGTACTGCGTTGCCTTGCCGTGCTATTGTCTCTTATGGCAGGTGTCTTTTCGCTTCAGTCGATTTAAACCTGTCAAATGGCGGATTCTCTGTGTATTTATACTCTTCTGTCACGTGCAGTTTCGCGCGCTTGACTCTGGCAGAGTGCCAAGCGCCCCGATTGGCTCGCGCTCCTCTGCTGTTCCGCCATTGGTTCGTGCAGTTGCTTTGCACAAGCCAATCAGCACGCTCACGCGAGCTTCTAGCTCTCGCATGTGCTGCAGCAATGCGTTTTAAAATAAAGGCTTCAATATTCTCGAGAAAAGGAGTTTTCCCACAGCGTTTTCAACGCAGTACTCGTTCCCTTATCTCTAAGGGAACCGAGGTTACGTAAGTAACCAAGTACGTTTTCAGTGGCGCGTTCAGATGCTATTGGCCATAATGTAGCGTGTGCACAACGCGCATACACTTTGCTTCTCTCATCTACATTTTTGCAAACCATACATTATTACAAGGAAAAATATTCCACATGAAGGAAATATGCTGTCCATGAAGATGTGAAAAAATAGGCATAAATCTAGCTTACACATTTACCCAAATTATTATATGCCTGTTTAACCGAAGCTGGTTATCTGGGTGGGTTTCTCCATCCCCATACAATGTCACTTCTCCGTCTTTTACGGCCCTGACGAGAACGTCGGTCTCCTCGGCTGTGAACCTCTCCTGGCGCGCGCCTGGCAAACCCGCCGTTATAATAGCAATCCGCCATGGAACAAGCGCGCCTGCTCTTAAAGGGAATGTGAGAGGTCGCTCTGATTGGTTTATTTCACGTTACGCCCAAACCACACCTATGAATAATGAAGCTACTTCACACCAACCCATTTTAGATGTGCGTCGGGTGCAAGAGTCATTTATCCCACCGGTATAATAGCAACAGCGCCTGAGATCCGCCCACAAAGTTACTTGTGTTTCGCATTTGATACTTGCGTTTCAGATCGTTAAAATAGGGCCCATAGAGTTTTTCGATGGATGCCGAGGCTCTTTAGGTTTGGTTTGCTGGCTTCCATGGCTGGAATGCGCTGTGTTTTCCGCCAGCTGGCAACCCGCGGTGTTGAAATCCTGTTGGGTAAATTGGCAGTGTGCGGAATCACACAGACCAAAACAAAAACAGAAATTCTGACACAGAACACGGCACGTTTCAAAGTAGCTTCAAACTGGCGGTCTCATTGCTTTTCAGTGAAACAAGTATGTGAACTCAGCATGTTTCCTAAATATCTGCAAACATATTATGATATGTTTATGCTTTAGTATAGTCCCCCCCCCCCCATAAAAACTGCATGCATACAGCACCTTTTAAGCAAGTGTTTTAAAATGAACTTTAAAGAGGATATTTTCAGTGATTTTTTTCCTCATGAATACAAAATATTGTCAACTTTTTTTCTTGTTAAAAATATAAAGAAAATAGTAGTTAGGAAGAGTTTTATTGTTAAAAGTGTAAGGTTGTTATAAGAGTGCACAACTGTCTATGAGATTTTTAAAATGTTTTTAAAAGAAGTCTCTTCTGCTCACCATTAAGGCTGCATTTATTTGATCAAAGATACATTAAAAACATAAGAATAATATTACAATTTAAATGAGTTGTTTTTTTTATATGAATATATTTTAAAATGTAATTTAGTGACGTCAAAGCTGAATTTTCAGCATCATTACTGGAGTCTTCAGTGTCATTCTTATATGATGATTTGCTGCTCAAGAAACATTTTATTATCATCAATGTTGAAAACAGTTGTGCTGCTGCCTGCTGCTTCATGTTTTTGTGGAAACCATGATACATTTTTGGTCACACTAGACTAGGGTCCAATTCTCACTATTAACTAACTATTAACTACGACTTTTGCCTCAATAAACTCCTAATTACTGCTTATTAATAAGGCAGTAGTTAAGTTTAGGTAATGGGTGATCAAGGGATGTAGAATATGGTCATGCAGAATAAGGCATTAATATGTAATTTGTAAGTACTAATAAACGGTCAAAATTCTAGTAATATTCATGCAACTAGTTAATAGTTAGAATTGGGCCCTACACTAAAGTGTTACCCATTTTTTTCAGGATTCTTTGGTGAATTGAAAGACTAGATTTTTTTTTAATAGAAACACCCCTAAATACCACAGTCTCAGTCCATATATCAGACTCCTTGAATGAAGTGGAGCCACATTCAGCCCATCAGCTTCTCTCCTCCACCTCCGCTCTATTGCCCTCGTCTGCTGGGAGCAGATTGAAGAGCATCTCATTTGTTACGAGGACTGTTGCTTCTGCTGACAAGTCCATCACGGTCCCTGCCAGCATCTTCTACTCAGAGTTTCAGTAGGTGGCAGATCCAAAGCAATCTGTCTGATGGACGAGTCTGATGTGTTAGTTCTGCTCTGGCGTTGACCTGAGGTGAGCTGGATCTTGGTTAGTCGTGTGTTCTTCTAGCCTGTGAAACCTCTGCAGATTTCTCTGAAACTGCGCAGATGGGTCTCCGGCTGCTAGGAGCTCTTCCACTCGGACACCGTTCATTGCAAGTATTTATAAGTGATTTAGTGCAACCTTTTTTGAAGTTAATATTTAAAAAACAAGAACTTTTGTCTACCAAATCAAAGCCATGTGGTGCAACAAACATGCAAATTATAAATAAAAACAAACAATTAAATAAACCCTAAATGTTTAAATCTTTCCTGACAACATTTAGGGTTTGTTTGTTTATTTATTTGCTTGTATTAGTGTCTATGATAAAATAAATAAAAAATAAACATGTATATATATATATAAAAAAATAATAATATAAATTTATATATATATATATATATATATATATATATATATATATACAGTCGTGCTCAGAATTAATCATACCCCTGGTAAATATGAATTGTGAAATATGAAATAAATCTGCATCATTTATCCTTTTGATCTTTCATTCAAAAAATTGGCAAAATCCTAACCTTTCATTTAAGTAAAAGATTTGAAAGTGGGGGGTAAATCACATTATGAAATAAATGTTTTTCTCCAAAACACATTGGCCACAATTATTCATACCCCTAGAATTTTTTTATGAATAAAATATCTCTGAAGTATATTCCCATTAATATTTACCTTTTTTAGCACACCAGGGTGACTAGGAACATGAAATTGTCCAGCTATGACTTCTTGTTTCACAGGAGTTTAAATATGAGGAAACACAAAGGCCTAATTCTCTTAATCATCCATCACAATGAGTAAAACCACAGAATATAGTTCTGATGTGCAGTAAAAGATTGTTGAGCTTCACAGAATAGAGAGTGGCTGTAAGAAAATAGCTAAAGAATTGAACATCCCCATTTTGACCATCAGGGCAATAATTAAGAAGTTATAATCAACTAAAGATGTTACGAATCCTCCTGGAAGAGGACGTGTGTCTATATTGTCTTAATGCAAGGTGAGGATGAAAGTTTGAGTGGCCAAAGACTCTTCAAGGATCACAGATGGAGAATTGCAGAGATTAGTTGAGTCTTGGGGGTCAGAAAGCCTAAAAAAAAAAGATCAAACAACCCCTACATCACCACATGTTGTTTGGGAGGGTTTCAAGAAAAATGCTCCTCGCTCCTCCAAAAACAGACTCCAGCATATTCAGTTGTCAGACACGACTGGAACTTCAGACGGCACAGGGTTCTGTGGTCAGATGAAACTAAAAAAATAGCTTTTTGGCAGCAAACACGCTAGATGTGTTTGGTGCACACAAGGGTAAAAAGTACCCCATGTGTACAATTTAATATACCATTGGATCTTTAATGTTGTGGGCATATTTTTCTGCTGGAGGTCCTGGACTTCTTGTTCAGATACATGGCATCGTGGATTCTATCAAATATCAACAGATAAAAAATCAAAACCTGATGCCTTCTGCTAGAAATCTTATAATGGGCCGTGGTTGGATCTTCCATCAGGACAACGATCCAAAACAAACATCAAAATCAACACAAAAATGTGTTAGGGAGCACAAAATGAAGCTTCTGCCATGACCGTCTCAGTCCCCTGACCTGATGAGTGGAGTGAACTGAAGAGAAGAAGCACCAGCATGAACTTGTGAATCTGAAGGATCTGGAGAGATTCTGTATGGAGGAATGGTCTCTGATCTCTTGTCAGGTGTTCTCCAAACACATCAGGCATTATAGAAGACTCAGAGCAGTTATCTTGGCAAAAGGAGATTGCAAAAAGGTATTTAATAAAAGGGTATGAATAATTGTGGCCAACTTGTTTTGGAGAAAAACATTTATTTTATAATGTGATCCCCCCCCCCCCCCCACTTTCAATTCTTTTACTTAAATGAAAGGTTAGGATTTTGCCAATTTTTTTGAATGAAAGATCAAAAGGATAAATGATGCAGATTTATTTTTTACAGCCATTTTTGATCATATTTACCAGGGGTATAATTAATTCTGAGCACGACTGTATATACAGATCTGGCCTTTAAAAACGCGCGTTTTCTCCCGCGGCATTCGGCAATTCGTCTCGTAGAGTCTCGCAGAATTCTGCAAGTGCTTTCGGGGGGGCCTACTTAAAAAATCCCTCAATGTGTTTTGCTTCACAGAATATCCACCAGGTGGCGCATAAAAAACAACTTTACATTAGATTTTTTCTTTTACTTCACATTACGTCATGATTGTGAGAAAACATCCACAATAAAATATAAATTATAAATAGTAATAGACACAAATATTTACAGTAGGCTACTGTATTATACAGACATTTGAAAATATTTGTAAATGCAAAAGGTTAATTAAGACAAGAAGGGGTATTGGACAACGTTTACGAATTTTTATATGCTTTGTCATTGCTGTGGTTTCCAGGAGATGAGTGCATGCAGAATATGTAACATTGCTTTTATTAAAACAGCAAAGTGACGTTCTTGCCAGCGCATAACTTTTTTGTACAACTATTAAGATGATTGTGCATGCAATGCGCATTTTTATAAGTGCAACAGAGAATTTAGTGTGAGCATAATACACGTGACTCTGCCTGTAAAAACCCAGCAGTATTTTTTATATAAATATACACAAAATCATCCTAACATAATGCAATTAAATAATGCGACTTACCCAGATTCTTAATTCGTGCAGATATTTCTTGTGTGATTGTTCTTGTGCAGATATTTCTTGTGAGGTAATGTTGCAGCACAACGCATAGCATTTATATTTTGGGCGCATCTGATTTGCCATTACATTATTAATAAATATTTTAATTGAACTGTCTTAATGCATTAAGCATAAAGATTTTTCCACGTTAGTCTCAGAATGTCCGGGGTTGGTTTGAGGTCTTGCCGACAGTTTGTAAATCTTCTAAATATTCATATTCACAAATTCCATACAAAGGGTGATCAACAGTTATGACTTCTAAAATAAAATAAAAATGACCAGATAAGAGGTATCTGATTGACAGTTTGACAGATGTTGTTTTAAAAAAATAATTACAACATTATGGGGAAGTGGTATTAAATATTCGGTAACACATAGCCTAATACAATTATTTTAAGTATGCGTTTTGTTCAGTTTTGCTTTTACAAAATGTTCCCTGTTTTTTATATAATTAATTTAACCTGAGATGTGCGTTATATCGCTTTTTGATCATTATTTGTGTTGTCGAATTTTGACACAGTTTCATTACTTGTTCATAATAATTTGATTCATAATTATGTCGTTTTTTTCTAAAAGTAAAAGTAAAAAAACTAAAAGTTTTTCTAAAAGCAATAATCTAAAGAGATACAAAGACAGTGTGTGTAACCACCAGATTTCGTCATGAGTCATTTTGTACCCACCACTTTTAACTTCCGTTGACCGTTTTCAGTGGTTATGAGGAGCAATATGAGAGAAAATTTTTGTAATCGTTGTCTGACACAACAAAAAAAATTATAATATTAATTTTATTTTAATTTTCGTGTTCGCATTTATGAGGGAAAAAACAACGTGTCAGTTTACGGTTATGGACGTGAGCGCTCTAAAAGCGGCACTAAAAGTCTGCTTTAAAACTTTCACAGAGACCTCAAACAGAACAGCTGCCTTTCTTTAAATCGAATTTCGTTTTGTATTAATTATGTCTTAATTTTAATCAATGTTTCGTGAACCAATTGCCTGGATTTAAGAAGTAAATATAGCAGACAATCACGACATTGGAGGCGCCGGCGATATCTCATAAATGAACCGAAACTCAGCGTGTATTGCACATTCACATTTACAGTGTATTTAGACACATTTAGACGCATTCATAATCATTACTTTTACCGGTTCTTTGTGGCAAGCTTTATGCGTGCGGTCGTGCGCTTGAGTGCGGCTATATTATCGTAAATGCTCATTATTTAAAACAAAGCATAAGCCTCTTCCTGGCATGCAATGGAATCTACAATGTCAGTTGGTTATATCAACATATGTCAAATTAAGTTACGCGATATCAACAAATTAAGCTATAAACATTAATTTGAAATAACTTAAAGCGTACGTATAGTATATTTGCTTAAATAGCATTTAAACAAAGGAACTGCAAGGGATTAAAACTCTGCCCACACGCTGGTGAAAACTGGAAAAACCGGTTTTCTTTTGATTCCCTGAGAGGAGATCGATTAGCATTGGGGGTTGAATCGGCAGACCTGGGGGGTGGGTGGTTGTAATTTCTTGACTCTGTGCAATTGGTAGCAGCTAAAACACGCAGCTAAAACAAAGACTGTGCAATTAATTAGCCTACATTTTGGAAATAACTTTCTTCATGTCGTTTTATTTATACACTGTAAAACATTATTATTATTTTTTTTTTAATTTGTAAATATTAAATAGGCTATGTTTTACAAACAATTGGTTTACAAACTCTTGGAGGTTTGTGGTTACCATCATTCAGAAGAGTGGTGCTTGTGTTTAGACTTGTGTTTTACGTGATTAAATTAGGAAGATTACATTGGTTTCTGTCCACACGGAGACGCATTTAAGACGATTTAATCAGGAAATGGAGGCACCGGCGCGATATAACTTGCATTGCTCGTGAACTGAGCTCGTCTCATAAATGAACCGAAACTCAGAAATGTATCTAAAAAGCTTGAAATGTCCACTTTTAAACAAAACAATTCAAAACGAAAATAAACAGATAACTCTCTTATGTAAGTAAGTGTGCATTTCTCTCTAGGCACGTTCACAATATCTGCGAAGATGACAAGTCAGCATTTTCAACATCTTTGACTGACACATAAAACACTAGTTGATTAGTAAAAAATTAAAATGTCTCCTTGCTATATTTGACACATGATTACTTTTGCCAGTTCTTTGTGGCAAGCTTTATGCATCCGTTAACTATCGAATATCGTGACTCATATTTTGTACCAGACCATTTATGGTTGTTCATATTGTTCAACAAAGTTCTTGATAAAAAAAGAAAAGAAAAAAAAGAAGCTACTGTGCCTAATATTATTGTTGTATAGCGCGCAAGGTTTATGCGCATGCTTTAAGTCCTCTCCGTTTTGTCTGTGGCAGAATTACAGTGCCTGGTCTGGTATGTATATAGGCTACATCGTTTTGAGTCGGTTGCAGTGGTTTAGTGTGTACGCAGATATTTCTTGAGACGACGCCATGTTTTTATGTTTTACTCTTTTAGTTTTGTTGCAATTTCACCAAAAGCTTATAATTAGGAAATACACACAACACGCTAAACTTATATTCTCTATTATGTTAAAAATGTTGTAAAAAATACGTATTATTCTTATATAATAAGAATAACAATATGATACATTTATATTGCACTCGAAATGATTTAGATATGGAAAGAGGAATTCTTCTCAACTACCACCAATAACGTTTTAAAATTCTTCTTTAGAAAATATTATATTTTGATGATTCTGCAAGTTCAGCAGACAGTGATCGGGTTTGTTCCGATCAGAGCTCGTGAGTGGAGAGCGCATTTCTGAATATTCCGCTCCGCTCGTTCATTCCGCTCAGGGTCCTCGGCCTCGCTCAACACAGATGTCCTGTTGCCTGGTTCGAAAATATGTGGAATACGGGCTGCTTTCGACTAAAAGTTTTTTTTTCTAGTCGACTAGTATACTAGGCTAGTTGTTCATTTAAGTAATTCGTGGACAAATCGCCCCTTTATATTAATTTAATTAGCCTACTTATATCATGATCATGAGCGTTTACGTAATATAGCCGCACTCAAGCGCACGACCGCACGCATAAAGCTTGCCACAAAGAACCGGTAAAAGTAATGATTATGAATGCGTCTAAATGTGTCTAAATACACTGTAAATGTGAATGTGCATTACACGCTGAGTTTCGGTTCATTTATGAGATATCGCCGGCGCCTCCAATGTCGTGATTGTCTGCTATATTTACTTCTTAAATCCAGGCAATTCATTGGTTCACGAAACATTGATTAAAATTAAGATATAATTAATACAAAACGAAATTCGATTTAAAGAAAGGCAGCTGTTCTGTTTGAGGTCTCTGTGAAAGTTTTAAAGCAGACTTTTATTGCCGCTTTTTTTCCCTCATAAATGCGAACACGAAAATTAAAATAAAATGAATATTATATATTTTTTTGTTGTGTCAGACAATGATTACAAAATTTTTCTCTCATATTGCTCCTCATAACCACTGAAAACGGTCAACGGAAGTTAAAAGTGGTGGGTACACGTACAATGTCTTTGTATCTCTTTAGAATATTGCTTTTAGAAAAAACTTTGTTTTTTTTTAATTTTAGAAAAAAATGACATAATTATGAATCAAATTATTATGAACAAATAATGAAACTGTGTCAAAATTCGACAACACAAAGAATGATCAAAAAGCGATATAACGTACATCTCAGGTTAAATTAATTAAGCTCCTCATAACCACTGAAAACGGTAAAAAAAATCGAACCAAAAGTCAAATTAATATGGACTGAAATTAAAAGTGGTGGGTACAAAATGACTCATGACGAAATCTGGTGGGTGCGTACCCACCGTCCCCACCGAAATCGACGCCTATAAGGGAAACATGATAGTATAAAAAGTACTGTGTGTAATGCAGAAAAGCGCATTACAACCATGTTAAAACTATTTAAAACGTTAAGATGCAAAAATGAACTAAATGTAAAATTAGATAATGATATTGCGCAAATGATCTCGGTCTCTTTAAAGGTCTTCGCAAATTATTGTGTTATAAGACTCAGTTATCATAGCCTACATCACGTCTCTTCTAGCCTACTGTAAGTACACAGAAAAAAAAATAAGACAAATGATGCGCGTTTGAGTCGGATTTTTATGAAGAATATGTGACTGTTTATGTAACTGGCAAAAGAAAACATTGTATTCGTCATACTTCGTCAACTCAGTATGGCCACATGAAACACGACTGCCATCTACAGGTTTTAGTATTTCCTGCGTCCAACACCTAATCCCCCTTCTGCACGATCCCGCGGAATGTCGGAAGTGCTCGTGGCATTCTTTTCTCTGAGACGCGCATTTTTAAAGGCCACATCTGTATAAAGAAAAAAAACATGTATATATATATAAAAAAATATATATATATATATATATATATATAAATATATAAATTTACATACATATATTTTTTTTTTTATCAGAGATGCTAATACAGTATTTCACATTGAGCCATGTTGCTGGTCAGAAGACATGAATGTTTCACAAGCTTTAAATTTCTGTGTGATTATTGCTGTAAATGGTGCACATCATATCTTGAATTGTAGTTAAACACCAATTGAATCATTCTGATGTAGCATTGTTTTATTTCTGAAAATATAATTAGCCCAAATGGAAAACTGAATAAAATGTTGTTTGCAGAATTATTCAGCAAGATTGCACGAACAAAAAGAACAGGACAAATGTACTGAGAGCACAATAGCCGTCTAATTGGCCTCTACCTGTGAATAATTAAATAGCGGCCGCTTTCCTGAATAAAACACCCACTGGATATTGAGGCTGTGAATCTGAAAGACAGCTGTGAAAGGAAAGAAATGAACACTTGAAAGAAGTAGAGATGATGTTAATATTATAAATATTATACTGGGCATCAAAGAAGTGCTTCAAATCTTTTTCTGATCAAGGACACTCGTCAAACTGCACGCAGATGACAATTATTACTTTAAAGAAGCTACAGAATGTAATATTTGAGAAAGGAGTCATGATAGAATTTACTACACTGATTTTTATTTTGTAGAAAATTGTAGTATTTTTACTCCATAATTGCTAGTAAATATCGCAATTTATTACAAAGAACTGCAAGTAACCCATTGAATTAAACGTGAAATTTTAACTGAAATAGTATTTTACTATTGCAAATTTCTGCTGTGCAAAACATTTTCTAAAAATATTTTCTGACATAAAAAAAAAAGATGCCCACGTTTCTGAGTCCTGTTGCAGAGAATTTAATGCTATTAAATTCGTATAGCATTTACAAGCTTTACAAAACATAAATCAAACAAAATTTCACTGTAGAATCTGTAATTCTGTTAAATGAGAAAAGTGTCTGAGCACTAGATTAATGCGTACTTCTACAGAAAGCTTCATTTTCTGTAAATATGCTTTAATAAATATGAATATGCAAGTGAGAGAGGATGACTAATATGAATGTAGATATATGTGCTCTTGTCTTAACAGATGTCTGTTTTATTGCTCTATCAGTGATGATTCATTCAAGTGCATCTGTTCACTTTAAAGTGAGTGTCCTCAAAAACACTTTCTGCTGTTATACATACTGTACTGTACATCTGCACACACGTCTACAGTACAGAAACTGAGGTAATGTGGACAGAATACAAACAGAGATTTCCGTGAAGCTGTTTTATACAGATGTTAATATCTGCATGTTGTTTGAGTAAGCGTTAGAAATGATCCTGACGGATAAAAACATCCTATTCAGAAGGAATCTGTTTTGGTTTACCGGAGCGCCGATCACTGAAAAACTTTCAGGGTCAGTAAAATGAATTAATAAATCAATACTTTTATTCAGCAAGGACACATTAAAATACCAAGGTATCAGTAAGCACATTTAAAATTTTACAAAATGTTTCTATGTCAAATAAATGCTGTTCTTTTGAATCATGAAAAAAAAATATGTATACTCACAAAAATATTAAGCAGTCCAACAAAAGCTCATGTGACACTGAAGACTGGGGTAATGGCTGCTGAATATTAAATAGAAAACAGTTCTTTTTAAATGACAATAATATTTCAATAATAGTACTGTTCTTATTGTGTTTTTTTGTTTTTTTTTTTGTGATCATATACATGCAGCTTTGGTGAGTATAAGAGACTTCTTTAAAGGGGTCATGGCATGGTTTTTGTTTTTGTGTGCAATTTTAGTATTATTATAGTTTTTTGGACAAAAAACTTTTAAATTTTAGTGATTTATGACCTTTTCCCACCCTGTTTCTCATCCTCTGATTCAAACAGTCTGTTTTGGGGGTGTTTCCCCTTTAGGAGTTCAGTGTTAACGCCCACTGTAATGATTGGCTAATGTCATTGGCTAAAAGTAGTTTTAAGATGAAATACATTACTTACATTTTGCGGCGTAGTTGTTGGGCCCAGAATACACAAATCCGCCGCGAACTCTATGGGCGCCGCCATCTTGCCTGCCGCCATTACTGCGTGCCTGCGAAGTGTGAGGGTGTGACACTTGCCGGTGTCCTCTGACATTTCAATGAAAGCGGATCCTGGGGCTTAAATATTGTGATTGTCAAAACATTTTAGTTACTAAACTGAATTTTATTAGGTTTAGTGACAACATGTTGCAATGTTTATATTATATGGTACAATTTCTGGTACGTTTTTTTTATTTTTTTATAGCTTGAAACAATTTCAGGATTTCAATTCAGTTCAATCCTTGTGATTTGTTTTAATATTGACTAATTTGGGTAAATATTAGGTACACAAGATAGGCGTTATTTTTTCTCAAGAAAACAAATTCTCACCTAATGCTGTAAGTTAAACATACAGAGAGCCTTATCAGCTGGCAGTATTATTTAAGGTTAAAAATAACTCAAATTAAATATAATGCGTTTTTTTTTATTATAATAACAACTTTATTTAATGATATAAGAAAACATATAATAAATATGTAATATAGTACACATATTTAGCAAAATACTCTCTATAGCTCTTTTTTTCTTTCCTGAGGTAAATGTTATGTGACATAATTGTTCTCCAGCTGTTTTATTGACCCTTTCCGCGGTTAAAAAAACACTGATTGATCGATATTATGTATGATGAATATACATTTCGGTAGGTTATGCTACTGTTTCTTTTAACATTGTTCATTCGTGTTTATTTACTATTAAATTATGATTGGTTCATGTACCATAGGGATCTGTCACGTCACATTTACAAACGGCAAAATATTTATTGTTTGAATTTCATAATAAAATTGACAGAATGTGAGAGCTGAGCTTTTTTTTTATATCATAACTAACCTGCTCTGTCTAGTCTGTCGGTCTCCGTGTCCTCTTTGCTTCTCGATTTTTATGTGCGTGAGAAAATGGATGTGTGGCGTGAGAGCGTGTGAAAAGTGTCAATTGCGTGTCTCACGGTGAAAGCGTGAGAGTTGGCAGCTTACAGGTATTCAACATTATTTTATTAATCATCTGGCATGCGAGCTTCAGAACCTAAAGTACAGGGCATTGATTGAAGGTCAGAATTACATGAGCTCCGGATGGATTGGCCAGATACTGCATACCTTCGCAGATGAGCTCACATTAAAAGGTGTCGTGAGGTTTTCACAGGCTGTGAACTCGTACCATAATGTGTCAGTAACAATATAGAGAGAAAACTGCAAAGTTCTCGAAGTAGTGTGTGACTGCATGGCCGGCCGAGGGAAGTGTTGTAGCCATACAGCAGGGCGACTGTACAAAATTAAAGATGAATAGATAAAAATAACATTTCGTACAGCCACATCTGCTACAGCCGCCTACGGGACCAACGCTACTTCCTTAGCAGCAAGGCACGCAGTAATGGCGGTGCTTTACTTCCGTGTTTCGCCGGATTTGTCTATAGTCGGCACGGCATGATCTTTAAGCTAAAGTTTTCTGGCAAAGCCAGCATCATACTGCGATTTGTTCTCAAAACAGTCATCCTTGAAATGTAGAGAACACACGCTTAAATTAACACAGCCGTGACTGAGACGTCCGCAAAAAATAAACTGCATCCATTTTTCCCTGACGTCTGGATCGTTCGGCAGCGATGCGATGATGCGAAATGAGGCGTAGTTGTCTACGCTGGAGGCGGTCATATGCAAATGACTGGTACGTCACTTCGTACCGTGACATCACTTCTTACCATGGATCCCCAACGAGCTGTAATCAGAGCTTGATTAAATAAATGCTTCGTTTATAATGGGGAGGACATCTTAAGCTATGAAACTTGCAGGAAGTTTTAATGGTACAAAGACCTCTTATACCAAAAGATCAAGGCAAATTTGGTTTCTCATGTCATGACCGACATTTAAAAAAAACATACTTACCCAAACTTTAGTTTTACTAGTGGCCATAGACAGTTTGTTCGAATCATTGGAAGATGAATGAATCAAATTAATTCAAAAAGGCTTTTCACAATTCATTAAGTCATATTTCTTTTTAATAATTTTAATGCAAAGCATCTACAAATTATGCCATCACTCATTGGCTCAGACAGCAGGACAACTTTTGAACATTTAAGTGGAAAGATGATAAACCCTGAAAGCTTGAAGCGCAGTATCATGCACAGCTTGCTTTTACCTCTTATGAAGTTGTTGTTTTCTGGGCTGTTTTGAGGAATGACTGATAAAAACTTAAAGGTGAAGTATGCAGTTTCTGTGACTTAGCGCAATTACAAAAATACAACATATTTTCCAAACAATCTTGCAAACGCCCCTTTCGCTTGTCGAAGCTGAATATCTTTTCGAATGTAGCACGTCAGTCATGATCCCACCAAAGTCCCTTTAAGGGAAGTCATTTCACTCCTACCTGAGCTTCTAAAGGCAGCTGCAGTGACTCAGTGACTTTACCAATTGGCGATTGGCTCTTTTATTTAGAAGACGGGGCTTATTCCGCCATATTGCGCTTTAAAATATCTCCTGTTCATAGAGACAGTGCGACACGCGTCATAATCTGAAAACCACTCCCAGTCCAACCGTCTCCATTGACTTTGTATTGCGAGAAGCTGCCTCCTTGTCATTTCTGACTTGTATAGCAAACAAGCTAAAAAACCCAGAACTAAATTTTTATAAGCTACCAAACCATAAAAGCCAGCCTTTAAGGAGACAAAAGTGGATACAGGCAATTGGACGTGAAGCATCAGCTGGAAGAATGGGTAAATTGTGAGATCCTGACACTCAGTATGCTCTAAAAATACACTACGTGTGCAGTAAACGTTTTGTCACTGGTAAGTGAAATATCCAAACGTCAGTTTTATATTATATTTCTGTAAACTAAGCTATCCTGTCGCCGATTACGTTCCCCTCCAGTGGGTGTAGTTCTCAGAGTAAAATGACATGTTGAGCTCTTTCTCAATTGCCTGTATCCACTTTTGTGTCCTTAAAGGCTTGTTTTTTGGGGTCGACAGCTTATAAAAACTTGTCATATAGCAGCTTTTAGACATTGTTTTGTTTTTTGTTATGAGTCAGAAATGACAAGGAGGCAGCTTCTCGCAATGCGAAGTCAATGGAGACGGTTGGATTGCCCCCCCCCCCCCGGTGTGGGCGTGGCCTACGTGCACTCTGTCTCTATAGGTTGAGCTGGAAAGTGATTGACAGATCAAACCGACTGCTTTCAAGGTTTTGATGATGCCTGAGAGGCTCAGTGTGTACGCTTTTGGGGGAGACAAACCCATACTAATAGTAGTCTATGAACAATAAACTGGGCTAAGAGAATGTATTTTAACATAAAAAGATACTTCACCTTTAAGGCTGGTCTAAAATAGCTGTGGTTAATGTTGGTTAACACCAGGTCATTTTATTCACTGGTCTGTTCACTGTACACTTCAGCCCCTCAGCTACACAATTTAGTAATTCTGGTGTATTGCATTAGTATAAATATTTATTTGCATAATCTTTATTGCATAATGGCAGGGAGAACATTGCACTGTAAAACTGTACTAACCGTTACAGAGGATGATGATTCTTGTGCCTGGATGTTGTTCTGACATGTCCTTTTCCTCCATCTGGAGGTGTATAAGTCTTGGAGGGAGGGCAGGAGTGCACCAATTATCCCTTCAGCCGTCCTGACTGTCTATTGCAGACATGTTATGCCTGATTTAGAGGCCGAACCAAACCAGCAGTTATAGAGGTGAATAGGCTGTTTCCCTAGTCACACTATCTGCTGTCTGCCTGAAAGTTAGTGATCCGCTGACCGACTGCTCAGGACACAGAGAGCTGGATCATTTTTGTTCAGAGACAATGGTGTTGAATAATCTGCAAATAGGTTCCTTGCATAAGAGCCTTGCATTATCATTTATGAATATAGTTGCAAGCAGCAATATATGGAGTCGAAACAGAACAGAAAGAAGTAGGATATTAAATGCAAAGATGTTACATAACTAACCGACTTACAAAGACAATATTGAACTTGGAATAATATCCAATGACAATATGCAGAATTTCAAAGCAGTGCAGTTCAGACTCGTTGGCTTAAAGAGATCGTTCACCCAAAAGTTACAATTCTGTCATTTACTCGTCATACATGTCATTCCACTTGTACGACTTTCTTTGTTCTGCAGAACACGAAAGAAAATAATTTAAGAAATCTCTCTTTTTTTTTTTGTACATAAAATGAAAGTCCAATGGTGTTTTGGACCCCACTGACTTTCTTTGAATGGACAAAAACAGTTTAAACATTCTTTTTTGGGTGGACTATCGTTTTCAGATAGCATTTGATTAGTGTTTATAGTATTTAATGTTTTGCAATGTTGAGAGAGAGAAAAAACACAAATAAGCCACATCTATGTTTAAGTCACATTTTATTATTACAATCAGAAATAATGTAAAATGCTGGTAAATTAAGCACAACGTTCACAAGCATAAACACTATAAACATGTATTTTAGTGTCCCTCACTCTGCAACAAATACTTTAAATTTAACGCTATTCAGAACAGGAATGACAAATATACAAATATGATAATCAAAACCAAACAGATGTTTTAGTTTTTGGCAGAGTATCCGTGGCACAAGCTGTAGGCTCCGCCCTCTTCTGGAAAGGAAGCAGCAGCTCATTTGCATTTAAAGATACATGCATGAAAACAACATGTTTTTCCTTCCACTCAAAAAATGTGATACAGGGTATAATAAATGATCTGTGGGGTATTTGGAGCTGAATCTTCCCAGACACATTCTGGGGACACCTGGCTGAGACCTTACATCTTGTAAAAAGGGGCATAATAGGTCCCCTTTAAAGTGAAACTAAAACTGAAAATTCGCTATATTAATTAATTGACGTTAATTTTATTAAATTGCATTATAAGTCGCTTTAGAATATAAGTCACAGCGTGTTTCAGATGATAAAAAATGTGACTTACAGTGCTGGTCAGAATTATTTGCTACCTTGGAAAAATATGATCAAAGAATAAAAAAAAAAATCTGCTTTGTTAATTAAAAATGAGCAAAAATCTAACCTTTTATTGAAGTAAAAGAATTGAAAGTGTGTGGGGGGGGGGGGGATCACATTCTCCAAAACACATTGGGAACAATTGTTTGCCCCCTTTTATTAAATACTTTTTGCAACCTCTTTTTCCAAGATAACAGCTCTGAGTCTTCTCCTATAATGCCTGATGAGTTTGGAGAACACCTGACGAGAGATCAGAGACCATTCCTCCATACAGAATCTCTCCAGATCTTTCAGATTCCCAGATCCATGTTGGCGCTTCTCTTCTTCAATTCAGCCCACTCCTCTTCTATAGGGTTCAGGTCTGGGACTGGGACGGCCATTGCAGATGCTCGGTTTTGTGCTCAGTGACACATTTCTGTTTTGATTTTCATGTTTGTTTTTGGATCACTGTCCTGTTGGAAGATCCAAACATGGCCCATCATAAGATTTCTAGGTTTTCAGGTTTTGATTTTTTATTGTTGGTATTTGATTGAATCTAAAAAGCCATGTATCTGAACAAGATGTCCAGGACCTCTGGCAGAAAGTTAGGCCCACAGCATTAAAGATACATGGACAGATGAAACACACCAAAAAGAGCTTTCTTTGGCAGGGTTTGGTTCATACAGGGATAAAAAAGTACCCCATGTGTAAAATGAAATGCTCAGCTCTATCTTTAATGCTGTGGGCCTAATTTTCTGCCAAAGGTCCTGGACATCTTGTTCAGATACATGGCATCATGGATTTGATCATATACCAACAAATAAAAAATCAAAACCTGACAACCTCTGCTAGAAATCTTATGACGGGCCATGTTTGGATCTTCCAACAGGACAGTGATCCAAAAACAAACATCAAAATCAAAACAGAAATGTGTCACTGAGCACAAAACCGAGCATCTGCAATGGCCGTCCCAGTCCCAGACCTGAACCCTATAGAAGAGGAGTGGGCTGAATTGAAGAAGAGAAGCGCCAACATGGATCTGGGAATCTGAAGGATCTGGAGAGATTCTGTATGGAGGAATGGTCTCTGATCTCTCGTCAGGTGTTCTCCAAACTCATCCGGCATTATAGGAGAAAACTCAGAGCTGTTAACTTGGAAAAAGGAGGTTGCAAAAAGGGGGCAAATAATTGTTCCCAATGTGTTTTGGAGAAAAACATTTATTTCATAATGTGATTTTCCCCCCACTTTCAATTCTTCAATGAAAGGTGAGATTTTTGCTTTATTTTTTAAATAAAATATCAAAAGGATAAACAATGCAGATTTATTTTTTACAACCATCTTTGATCATATTTACCAAGGGGGCAAATAATTCTGACCAGCACTGTATATTTCAGAAATAGGGTGTATGAATGAATACACTTGCTCTAATGATTTCAACCCAACATCTTAAAAATTGTTGACCGCAGCTTCACTTCTTGGACCCCTAATAAAGCTCAGTCAGCCGAATCTCTGCGGCGGGATGAATGTAGCCTCCAGTGATCACATTGCGTAAAATCGTTTCCACTCTTTAATGAAAGATGCAAACGTGTCGAGTAGGCATCTCAGTAAGAGACCAAAACCAATCAACATGAACTTTGAGCATCTGCACATAATGAGTGGATCGGATAACCACTGTGAAGTGATTCTTGATATATTCAGCAGGAATCCAAAAGAAACGTGAGACCTCACGATAGTCTGGGCCTGTTGAGCACTGGTGATTGTGTTAAAGGTCCCGTTCTATGCCCCTTGTCACAAGATGTAAAATAAGTCTCTGATGTCCCCAGAGTGTGTATGTGAAGTTTGAGCTCAAAATACCCAACAGATCATTTTTTACAGCATGTTTAAATTGACATTTTTTGGGGCTCAGAAAAACGAGCCGTTTCAGTGTGTGCCCTTTAAATGCAAATGAGCTGCTGCTGGACGACACAGGGGGCGGAGCTTCATGAGCTCGTGCTCAGTCTGTCAGGAAAAATTCATCTCACGGAATGATGATAATATCAGAAACTCTCAGTAACGGCGTTCATTTCGAGTCGGACAATAATGCCTACAGAGTCAGAGTGCTGTATAGAGATGAAACAGGTATGGTTTAGTAGTTTAATTACGGTTATTATAACGTATTTGTCATCTGCTTGTAGGCTATGTATCCATTATTTATTAATAGCCTACAAGTCTGCTGTCTGAATGATGATCAAACATGTACTGATGAGTTTAATAAAGTTTATTGTACATCACACAAAAGATGAAGCGTCAGTTTTACTTCAGAAAATCACCGTAAGAGCTGAGTAAACACAGTAGGCTAAGTTATAAGAAGTGCGCAAGTAGCCAGTAGAGTTGAGGGAGCATTCCTGTGGGCGGAGGTTAGTCAAGAAACGGTTCTGGTGATGTCACTAATGCAGGATGTAGAGGGGTGTAGTCCAATCGAGCCGTTTTTTGTAGTCAACTTCTGTTAAATAAAATATCTCGCTTGGCATTGAACTTTGAGCTTTATAATTTTACAGATATTATTTATGCTCTAACAGCAGCATTACACACTAACTAAAGTTTGAAACATGGAATCGCATGCAACGGGACCTTTAATGTTGCTGATTGTTTATACTGCTGTGATAATTCTTGTCTTATTTCCTTATTAAAATAAATGTATGTCTTCATCACCTTCTCACCTCCCCGGCTCGCTTCTTAATGAAAATGTGATTGTTGTGACAGTAAATTCCTGTTTGATGTGTTGCAACAAGACAGCAATTTCCTTAAGGAAATGAGAGGCAAGTAATCATCAATGTACACACAATGGCTGAAGCTAATTTAGCATTGGATAATGGAAAGTTGGCAGTGGAGATATGTCTGTGCTTTTCTGTGATGTGTAGAGCATTCAGACGTCCCTCTGCGGTTGCTTAGTTAAAGCTGAAGTGTGTAATTTCTGCATCAATAGCGTCTCCAAACAGAATTGCAAAAATAAAGACTGTTACCAAATGGGTTTTCTGAAGACTTTCATACTTTCACTTCATTCGTTTAAGCCATTGTTGCTTGCTGTGCTGGGCTTGTTGTGTCTCACTTAATACATTTAAGATGAAATATCTTCTAATCCTGGTTATTCCTCTTGTCTGAGATAATTGCACGTTCCTGTGTTGATTGGAGTTAAGCGATTGGCTGATGATGCGACGCCTTATGTGCTTAAAAACGTCTGGTTGAAGGCAGAAGTACAGACTCAAAATAAAAATAAACGTATTTTGGAACTTTTTTATGTTAGTTGTCATCTACCCTCATTGATATTTACATTTATGCATTTGGCACACTTTTATCTGAAAAAAGTACATTGGTGTTGAAGGCATCAGTTATTTTAGTAGCATTTAGATACATTATAGTTTTTATTAATTATATTTTGCATTTGCATTTAAATTTTTGTTAATGTTTTAGAAATTTTGTTGTTTTTTCAGTTTTTGTTTTTTAAATGTCTATATATACTGTATATATATACCGTATATATATATATATATATATATATATATATATATATATATATATATATATATGGTACTGAAATAATAATGTATATATATATATATATATATATATATATATATATATATATATATATATATATATATATATATATATATATATATACATTATTATTTCAGTTTTAGTTATTTCAGATTTAAGATTATTTTATTTTATTTAAAGCAACAAAACTGTATTTTTTCTTAGGGTTTTAGTTTTACTCTCAGTTCATTATAATAACCCCGGAAGGCATATATTTTTATCACTTCATACAGTAATTTTGCAGGATATTAGAGCCCATAATATCGCCATTTTTAAGCTCTAATGTTTGAGCTGCAGGTAAGCACAGAAAAATGCCTTTCCATGCTTTTTTCTTTTTTAAATAATTCATAAATTAATTATTTTTAACAATATAGTTGTTATACCATTTGTTCTCTGTGTGAGAATTATTAATGTTAAAGGTTTCCTTTTGTACCAGATTTTTTTGTGGTGTGATATTTGGTGAATTTTTATTGAATCCAATTATGGATTCAATATGACCTGCAACATACAAGTTGCACCCAGAATTTTAGCCTAAAACAAGACTGGACTCTGGGAAACAAGGTTGTTGTTGTTATCAGCCAGGCCAGCACTGGCCTATATTGCACATGTATGCCATGGTACAGTGCTTGACCCTCAGGCAGCTAATATTCACATTTCGATTAGGTTGATCTTTCCACCCGCTCAGATGAGCTCCGTGTTGAGGGTTTTGTTCTGCTTTGCATCTCATTTTATCATTTTAGTTTCATCTGCGGCTTCATTTGTAATTCCTGTATAGACTAAGCCACTTAGAGTTTCAAGTAAGATTCGAATAAGCACCGTATCACCTTCCATTTCTTGAGAGCAAGAGAATTATTACAAAGACCAACTCAGTGCTTTTGTTGCAGATGAGATCTATGAGATCCCCTATATGATAAGTTTACTTTGTGTGTCAGATCAAAATCTATAAAGAGGTGTGTTCTTCAGAAAAGAATGTAATGCTCATTGACGTACAATACTCGTGTCCTAATAGTCCAGACCGGCCTCTCCAGTCCCCCGGGGCCCGGAGTAATTGATCCTACTATCGTTAACTCCATGCTAATCCATCTTTGAACTGCTCGTTTACAGTAGAGCCACTGTATTCTCTCTCTTCTCATACACACAAAAGTGGAGCAGGCTACAACAGTTTCACAATGCAGCACATTCGCCGGAGCGTGTCCATTTCCATCAGTGCACACTGGACTAACTTTAGGGTTTGTTATGGGGAAGATAAAAAAATGGAAGCTTCCTTCAGTCTCACACTTCGCCACCTTGAGGGGAAAGTCGCGGTCCAGGCGGAAGAGCATCGAGGGTCTGTGCGCAGGCACTCTTTTAGGGGTTTTGCACACTAGAACCTGGTTACTGGACGCGCAGTGTGTGTATCTGCTGGAACAGACTCAGGCGGGACCCACTCCTCCTCCTCGTGCTCAATCGCTCTGCTCTTTCTCTCGCACCTCCTCTGCAGATGGCGGGAACGAGGATACCATAGACCTGCAGAGCACCAGCTTGGATACCCTTCACAACTTCACTGGACAAGGTAAGCCGTACATATGTTACAACAAGCCTAGTTGTGATGTAAAGGGGCGCTTCACCCTGCTAAATATTCTTTCATTGCACCATTAAACTTAGGACCCAATCTTGCACCCAGCGCAATTGACTTTGTACACCGACGCATGTATCATTTCTATTTTGCACCCGACGCACAGCGGACTTTTCCCTCCACAGACGCACGTCGGTAAATTAGGGAATGAACTTGCGCTCCCGGGGGCGGAAAATAAGTTAACAACTGGGTAATTCTTTCAGAGTTTTAAAATATGACAAAATAGGTTTCCATTTTGGATAAAATCTGTCCACAGATCCCCTTAAAGGGGGATCAGGAGTTAAGTACATCAGGAGTTTATTTAAATAACACTTGCCTGACGGCTCATGCTAGCGCTAACCCGGACGTCGACGTCACTTCACAATAATTGTTATAAACTGGTACTACCAACAAAATATTAGTGCATTCCTGGAACTGGGCGTCGTTACACTACATCCTTATGCATTGCTTTCTGCCAGGACTTTTACAGGCTTTTCTCAAATCGTCGACGTCCAGGTTAGCGGTAGCATAAGCCATCAGGCAAGTGTTATTTAAATAAACTCCTGATGTACTTACAAACTTTCCAATGCCTCATTTTATACCTATTTGTACTACTGTAGAAGTTTGGTACCATTCTGGGCATTATTAGTGGGGTAATTTACAAGATACAGCCTTGGATCCATTAGCGCTGCACTAAGCCATAGGCTGATATCTCTAAATAAGCTCTAACTTTAATAATGTTCGACCAAGGGAATAAAGGCTTCTGGGGGTTGTTTGGCTCGATGTCATGGTGCAAAGGACCCCAGGTTGATTTTACTCCAAACCATCCCTTTAATGTAAATTTTATCTTTTCTAATTTTAAAAAGAACATCACATCTTCTAGCCAAACTGTTGTAGAAGGAGGGGTGGGGGATTTCCAACTTAACAAAATTCGTCTGCAGGCCAATAAAGAAGTATAAGCAATGATGTCCCTCTGGGTTGCAGTTAAGGCAATGGTTATAGTGTCACTGGGAGTTCCAAAAATAGCCATTGAAGAACAAGGCCGCAGTGTCACCCCAAGGGCTTCACTGATAGTTTTAAAAACCAATGCCCAGTAATTATTTAGAGGGGAGCAAGACCAAAATGTATGTGTCAGACTGGCTGGGGAGAAAGAGCATCTATCACAGGCTGCATCTAACCCGGGATATATTCACGCTAACCATTCTTTGCTCAAGTGAACCCTGTGAAGCACTTTAAATTGAATGAGCCCTAACCTAACAGAGGATGATACTGAGTGGACCTTTTTAAGCGCCTCCTTCCAAAAAGCCTCAGACAACTTCATGCCCAGTTCATTTTCCCATCTGGATTTAATTTTATCCATACAGATTGTACCCTTTCAAAGACATGAACTGGGAATATAATATGGAAATCAATCCTTTATTATTAACATTGAGAGTAAGACTATGTAAGGGCGAGGTAGGAGGGAAATCAGGGAAGGGTGGAAATTTGTTGTTAAGAAAATTACGAATCTGAAGATATCTAAAAAAAATGGCTTTGTGGGAGGTCAAACGATCTGCAGAGGTTCTCGAAACTGTTAAATAAACCTTCAGTATATAAATCTTTGATGCATATTAACCCGGAAGTTACCCACTGTCTAAATGATGAGTCTAGTGTAGAGGGAGGGAGTAAATGATTTTGTAAATAGGACCAAAAACTGATGCTGATGTAAATTTATAGTGACAACGAAACTGATTAAAGATCTTAAGAGTAGAAAGTACTACAGGGTTAGATGTGAATCGAGAAGCTTTCAAAGGTAGGAAAGAATACACTAAAGCAGGGAGAGAGGAACAGTGACATGTTTGTGCTTCAATTAAACACCAATTTGTTTCTGGGCAATGAAGCCAAAATAATTTTTTCTCAATATTTGATGCCCATTAATAATGAGTAAAGCTTGGGAGGCCTAAACCACCTGCATCACGGGTCCTCTGAAGAATATGTTTGGTAAGCCTGGGGATCTTATTTTACCAAAAAAGAGGAAGAGGATATAGTTTGATTAATTGAACGGAAAAATTATTTGGGCAAAACAACAACAACAACAACAACAACAAAAAAAACGATAGGGACTGAAACAAATAAAGGAACTTGGGAAGAATTGTCATTTTCACTGAATGTATTCTTCCAGCTAAAGTAAGGGGAAGACAACGCCACCTTTCTAACTCTGCCTTTACTTCTTTGAGCTGAGCTTTATAATTGGCTTCAAACAAAGAACAGGAGCATGTCATATGAATTCAAGATATTTAAAGCCATTTGGAGAAAAACTAAAGGGTAATGATTCTTGTTGAATTTGTAATGCCAAATCATTAATGGGGAAACATTCACTTTTTTGGAAATTTAATTTGTGTCCCGAAAAGGTACCAAACCGACCTAATAATGATATAATTAAAGGACAACTAGATATGGGGTCACTGATGTAAAGCAAAAGGTCATCGGCGTATAAAGACACACGATGCTCAATACCCCCCCAACCCCCTGGAATGCTGTGGTTGTTTCAAAGCTATTGAAAGAGGCTCAATCACAATGTCAAAAAGGTGTGGGGACTGTGGGCATCCCTGACGAGTCCCTCGTGTTAGTGGGAAAAAGTCTGATCGAGAATAATTAGTCTGAATTAATGCCGAAGGGGAATTATATATTAATTTGATCAAAGACATAAAAATATTACCAAAACCAAACTTTTTTAAGGCTGGAAACAAATATGGCCATTCAATTTGATCAAACGCCTTCTCCGCATCTAAGGAGATAACTATCTCCGGGTGCAGAGAAGTATCAGAAAGATCCATTTTTTACTACTAGATTATCGAGGGGAGGACATGTTCTAAACGAAATGCCAATTTTAATGTCAGTGTTTAAAAGAGATATAGGACGATATGATTCACACTTGGTAGGGTCTTTATCTTTTTTAAGAAGGAGTGTAATGGATGCTTGCGAAAAAGTCAGGGAGACAGGGAGCCTGCCTCCAAAGATTCTTTAAAAACCTCAAAAAGAATTGGTGCAAGTTTCTCCTTAATTTTTTTTTTTTATAAAAATCAATAGGAAGGCCTGGGGACTTACCACTCTTCAGTGCCATAATGGCCCTACTAATTTCTTCAATCTCAAGGTCGCGTTCTAAATCTACAGCCTTATCTGATTGCAAAGTAGGAATATCTAAATTGTTTAAGAAATTTTCCATATCCATTGGAATTCAGAAGTATATAATGAGGAGTAAAAGGTTTTGAAAATTGTATTAATTTCTTTTGGGTTGCTAATTAAAGTTTGATTAAAGTCTTTTATCTGTGAAATAAGACGGGAGGCGGTTTGACGTTTCAGCTGATGAGCCAAGAACCGACTTGATTTGTCTCCATATTCATAGTAAAGAGCACGCGTCCTCATTATTAATTGTTTTGCAAAAGAAGTGGATAAAAAAATTAAACTTTGTCTGCAAGTCAACTCTTTTTTTATGTAATTTGGCAGTGATTCAGAATATTGTCTGTCTAAATGTAATATGGATTGTGAGAGTGTTTTGCAGTTCCTTCTTACGTTATTTATTAGCATATGATGTATAAGATCATATTTGACCACGCAAGAAAGCCTTTAAAGTCTCCCAGAGTAACGAGTAAGACACTGTATCCGTTTTATTGTATTCCAGAAAATTATCTATACTAGTTGAGACAAAGTTACAGAACTTATCTTTGGATAGTAGTAATGGATTAAATGCCCAGATTGGTCGTTCTCTGATGTTCAAACACTCTCAGGAAAAAAAGGTACAAAAGCTGTCACTGGGACAGTACCCTTCAAAAGGGTTCTAATGTGTACCATTTAGGTACTAATATGTACACGTTTGGTACCAATATGTACCTTTGAGGAACTTATATGCACTCTTTAGGTACAAAGGTGTACCTTTTGAAAAGGTACCGCCACAGTGACAGATTTTGTACCTTTTTTTTTTCTGAGAGTGAAGGGAAGTGCAGGTCCAGCACCACAGGTGATCGGATACAACTATAGCTGAGTAGTCAACTTTCTTAACCATTGATATAAACAAGTTTTCTACAAAAAAATAATCAAGTCTAGAAAAGGAATGATGGACATGGGAATAAAAGGAGAATTGTCTAGTCAACGGGTTTAGAAATCTCCAAGGATCCACACAGCCGTTCTGTTGCATAAATAGAGAAAAGGCCATTGCCATATCAGACACATTACTACTAGCGCTGGATCTATCCAGCTGAGGATCGAAAGGATCCTGAGGATCCTTTTATAGGATGCGATGCTTGATCTGGGTTTGGTCTGATTGGCCCTTGCATCGTTGGTTGGGTTGGGTCTGACTTGGTGGGCACGAGAAGGACTTTTGAAGAAGTCTTTCCCCAGTACTTCCTCAAAAAAATCTGTCATGAATTTAATTGGGTCTTGTCCTTCCAACTTTTCAGGGATTCCCACAACTTTCATATTAGATCTCCGTGAGTGATTTTCGAGATCTTCCAGCTTTTCCTTCAGTGACACGTTCTCTTTCAGTAGCGCATCCATTGAAGCCTCGACATTCACCAGCCTATCACTGTAGTCATTTAGTCCATCTTCAACCTTGCGAAGTCATTCGTCATGAGCTTCGTAATAATGATTTAACTTGTTCCAATGTCGCAGTCACAGGTGACAATGCACCAGCCAGTTTTTAAAAGAGAGTGAACTACTTGCGTCATATCAGAAAGAAGCACTGACCGGAGCCTTTCGAGATCTTCAGGTAAAGCCGTTAAGCCATCAGGAGACGGCGCCATATCGTCGGTCTTGTTCGAAGCTTAGCCGTCTTTGTCGCCAGTTTTATTCCGAAGTTGCTTTCTACTAGTCTTTTTGTTCCACCGTTAATTCAAGTAATATCAGCTGCCAGATAACCGATTGTAGTGAACATATATCGGAAAAATGAGGACTAAATGAACGAAAGAAGTCGGGAGCTACACTCACGTGCGTCTACTCACGCCATGCTTAATCCGGAAGTTGTTAAACAAGTCTTAATACTAGCCCTAATGTTTTTATTTTTATTTTGCCACATGTCTGATTAATTACATACGTTCTTCATCTCATGTGTCCACCAATGCTGTAGGTGGCAGTATAGACAGTGACTGTGCCTTTGAGGGGGACTATGCTGTGCCACCGCTTTCCATGGCTGAGGGGCTGCAGCACATCCGTTTCATGGAGGGATTGTCCCGATCTCTGCCGTCATCACCTCTGCTCATCCACCAGACCTCCAGACCTCTGCCGTCCGCGAGGAAGGTGTTCGGTGTGGCCACAGGTACCCAACTCTCTCAGTCATGATACCACAGTTCCTAATGCCAGCATAGGGGTGCACTTAGGTGACACCATTGCATATCTGAAATTTTCAGGAAGGTTTTATTTTTATTTTTATTTTTTTATTTTATTTTTATTTGCCCTTTCACATTTCCAGGGTTCTTAGAAACGGAAGTCGCCGTAGTTAGGTGAACTTCTATAGTGGTGAATGGAAACTACAACAAATATAATTTTTGCGCTCCCATTTGCTTCAAATGCAAAAAAACAATCGACAATTGCATTTTTATGACTTTCCAAAAGAGGAAAAAATATTGAGGGATTAATTATGTTGGTCAGAAAAGGGAAAATATATTAGCTGATGAATTAGAAACTCTCACATCAGCGTTAACTACTAACACATTTCCAGAAAAGTTGGGATATTTTGTAAAATGCAATAAAATAAAGAATCTGTGAATCTGAATAATTTTTATAAAAAAAAACAGTTTATTTTTATGTAACTGTACAAAGAGAATATTGCCAATGTTTTCACAGACCAACTTAATTATATTTTGTAAATATAAATACATTTTGATGGCTTCAACACACTCCAAAAAAGTTGGGACAGAGGCATGTTTACCACTGTGTCACATCACCTCTCCTTTTATTGCTCTTTTTAGTCGTTTGGGAATTGAGGATACTTATTGTTGCAGTTTTGCAAGTGGAATTTTTGCCCAATCTCACCTCAGACAAGACAGCTGCTCAACAGTCCGTGGTCGTCGTCTGATTCTCGTTTTCATGATGGGCCATACAGTACATTTTCATTAGGAGACAGATCTGGACTGCAGGTGTAGTGTCTATGAAACCCTTCTGTTGTAGCACGTGCAGAATGAGGCCTGGCATTGTCTTCCTCTTATAACCATAAACTCCCCAGGAAAGATGTCATCTTGATGGCAGTATAATAAAAAAATAAAAATGGGATCTCTTTAGCATCTCAAATGTTTCTCCTAGACAAAAATAAAGTTTCTTTAAGATCTAAATGGAGACTTTTGCTTGAGTCTCCTGCTTCTCACACTTAGAGCTTAGATCGGGCCCAAAAAATCAAGCCCGCCCCTACCCGAGCCCGTGCACGTTGTGTCCGAGCCCGGCCCGACACATTAACAGTAATTATGAGCCCGAGCCCGATTTAAACCCGACCATTTTTTAATACGTGGGACGTTATAACCAGGGGTGGCGCCAGAGAATTTTTTAACGCAGGTGCTGAGGGGGTGCTAGATATATTATATGTAAATACTATTAATAAATGAGCAAACATAGGCCACTTAATATTTAATATTCAGTTATTTTAATTATCACATATAAAGTATTAATTTTATTAAATTGAACAAGCACAACATTCAGCGTTCAATCAAATATTCTTAAAGATTTATTATTATTAATAATGTTATTTCAACATAATATCTCGTTATTTCGTAATATGTACATAATATGTGTACGTGCAACAAGCAAGATGTGCAAGAAGAGGCTGCAAAGATGAAGTTGACGATCACCATCTCTGTAGTGAACGCGCCTATAGAGAGAAATGCTCATCATGGATTACATAATCTGAGAGAAGCCTATTTATTTTCGTTTTGAATTGTTTAGTTTAAAGACATTTCAAGCTTTCTTTAGATATATTTCTCATGTCTATGAGACATACACTGAGTTTAGGTTAATTTATGATGAGATGCGCTCCAGTTCACGTGCAACGCAAGTGACCGCACCAGCGCCTCCATGATTATATTGTCTGCTATTTGCTTCTTATTTATTCAATCCAGGCAATTCGTTGATGAAAAATTGATTAAAATTAAGATACAATTTATACAAAACTAAATTCACTTTAAAGAACGGCTTTCTACTAAACAAAACTTAATGAAGTGGACAAAATCATGTCTGACCCACTCCATGTCTCTCGATATATTGCGTATCCTATCTTACTCATGCTGTTCACTTTTCATAATCAACATAGATGTAAATAACATTATAATATTTTAACAAATATGAAACTAAATGAGCTTATTTAATGGTTACAACACGTATAGTAGGCCTACAGACTCTCTCTTTGTACAAATTGCTGCACATTCATTTACTTCTGAATTTTGCACACATAAGTTCAAAGGCATTTGTTTGTGCCTAGTAAAACATATCTGCAACATTTATCAAGTTCACGGATAATTGTGCGTGCATTTATCAATTATTATCTCAATGAATAATGCAACAAGGACGAAGCATGTAAACTGTGTTGTTTGTTTATTCAGAATGGAATGGATGGCAAATGGATCCGAATGAAGAAACGTAAAAAAAACAAAAAAAAACATGAACAATGATGAACACAGAAAATGAACAAGAATGAACTTTGGATGGCCTAGAGAGTAGTACTCTAATATAATTCAACAAGGTTTTAGAATATAGAATATTTTTTAAACAAAATAAATATTTTTAAAGCCTATTATCTCGGGCCCCGGTGTGATGCGTGCGAGCGGAGGAGACGTTGCGCATGACACATGACGTGTTGCATTTTGTAACACAAATGCTTGATCAAGGGCCCGGCCCGGCCTGATGATAGTGGCGGGAAATGTCGGCCCAGCTCAGGCAGAGAATCTAAGCTCTACTCACACTTGTCTCCTTAGACAAAAACTCGAATACTCTCATACCGGAAAGTTGTGTTTAAAGTTTTAGAAGATCTCGACAACATCACACACTGTGCTCAGATTTTTCTTTTTAGCTAAAGAAACTGGATCGCTCACATTTGTCTCCTTTAAACTTTAGAAGAGATCTCAACAGCATCACGCACTGTGCTTATATTTTTCAACTAAACTACAGATTCTGGAGATCTCATATTTGCATCCTCTAAAGATTCAGAAGAGACCTCAACCACATCATTCACTGAGCTCAAACTTTGTTCCTGAACTAAAGACTCCTGTGGTCTCACGTTTGTCTCTTTTAAAGTTTAGAAGAGACCTCAACAACATCACACACTGTGCTCAGATTTTTGTGCTCTAGCCTCTGAAGTCTTGAAAGAGATTACAGCAAGAGATGTTTATTCTAACACATTCTCAGTTTTGACTCTTTTTCTCTCAAATATGTCTATTTTTATTGCTATAAGACATTTTAGGAGAAACATCTGAAATGCTGTTGATACTAAAATGAGAGATATGTGAGAATCACAACTAAGTCTCCTGAGCTTAGGAAAAGCAACCATTGAGCAATAATTTTTCCTCTGGGATGTCTCTGTACAATCCCAGTACACACCTCCACGTCAGTGGTACCTTCACACATTTGCAAGTCACCCAAGCTGTTTGCACTGATGACGATGAGAGATGTTTGCTTTTGCACCTGTCGCTGATGAAAGTCTGGATGGTCCTTTGGTCTTTGGGACTGAGAACTCGATGTCCATTTTTCTCAAAACCATGCTGAAACGTGGACTCATCTGAACATATTCCCACTGTCATCTGAGGTGAGCTCGGGCCTGGAGAACGCGACAGCTTCTCTGCATAGAACTGGCTTTTTCCTTGCGTAACAGATTCAAGTTGCATATCTCGATGCATCAGGTGACTGTGTTAAGTGACAACGGTTTTCCAAAGTACGCCCGAGCCCATGTGGCTGTATTTAACAGAGCAGCGTGACAGAAGACTCAAAGGGCACGCGCATTCAACTGAAGTCTCCTGCCTTGCCATACATATACTGAGATTTCTCTGGATTCCCTGAATCGTTTCCTAAATTCTTTCCAATCTTGCCTTGATAAATGTGATTTTTGTTTGACAATCCTCTCATGAAATTTGGCACAAAGTGGTGAGCCATGACCCATCTTTTCTTGCAAAGACTAAGCCTTTGCTGGATTCTCCTTTTATGCCCAAACACGCGACCCTCACCGATTACCAGTTCACCTGCTCATTGTGGACTGTTTCAAAATAATTTAACTGAGATATTCTGTAATCTTTTCAGATTGTGTTTCAGCCATCAAAATCTTAATTTGTTTATATATACTAAATACAATTAAGCTGATCTGTGAAAACATTGGAAATCTTTTCCTTGTACTTTAGTCAGTTAAATAAAGGTTCAAGAGAATGAACAAATCACAAATTCTTGATTTTATTGCATTTTACAAAATGTCCCAATTTCCTGGAAATGGGGTTGTAGTTTTCTGTCATTTAATGCCAAGGTAATATAACACAATGTATTATTTGAAAAGACTGTCACATTTGCGCTATGTTGTTATATAATGCATTTTTAAATGTGCGGTTTGGGTGTCCAAATACTTCTAGGGTCAGTGTATTTGCTGTTGGATGTGTCCACTAGGGTGTGCCAGCCACATATCCCTGCTGGAGCTTGAACAGCAGAATGCCATTTTAATGATTGCGTGTATTTTGTGTTTGTTTGCAATCATTTATCAAACATGAAAGTGTCTGAATGTTGGTTTAGACATACAAAAATGAGTTCTCGTTATAAATGACTGCATTCTTTATCAAGAAGAGTCAATCCTTGCACTTTCATCTGTTGTGAAATCAAGTGCATTGTGGGAGTTTTACTGAAAAGGACAGCGGTGTTGTGTATATGAGTCACTCAGTGGTTCTGTAATTGCTGTTTGTGATGTTAATGTCTCTTACTGCTCTGATTTAAGGTTCACTTTCATCCAGATTGGATGATTCGTTTCAGAGTTTGGACTTTGTACTTTATAGTTTACAGAAAACAAAATGGCAGTGGTGTCATTTGTATAAAAAGAGGGGAAAGGGAGAAAGATAATGTTCTCCCACCTGCAGATACTTACTATCCATGAGCCAATACTTTTAACAATTTAATTCCAGAAAGCAACCTAAAAGATGAATGGTTAGAGAGTCATCTAAACCTTGTTTAGGAGCCTCAGAAAAGTGGTTTCACCAATTTGGAGGTCTTCTACATTGGCTCCCAGCATTAATTGCAGTGTGTTTTTGCCGACTGATTTGTAATTCTCCAGTGTAAGCAGTGTTGCAGAGCATCTCATCTCTGCTAATGAAAGTCAGGCTTCTTTATGAGCGCCGTTTCATCCCATTTTTCATGCATTTTCTGCATATTCATGAGAACTTAATCAGGTTCTTTTGCATTTAAGAACCGTCCTGTTGTTATGGAGAAAATATATCATGAACTGAGAATTAAACGGGTATATGTTCAGTAAATGGTAGATGAAAGAAAATCATGTCCTTTGTGGTGTGAAATGATACAATGAATGATCTTCTATTATAAAGGATATATTTTGATCCGTTCCACTTTGTCAGTTTGGTTTATAATTCGATGAAAACATACCTGTATTCACAGTTTCATTTCACCCAAATGGCCACATAATGGCTTTCAAAATGGATTATGGCTATTTTTTTTATTTTTTATTTATTTTTTTTAGATAATCTTTCATATTTCAAATAGATGTATTTTCTTCAAATCAGGTCACTTTTTGAAAGCTTGCCTCATAGTGTGACAAGACAACATGCCATGCTAAGGGAACTGTACCTCTTTTTTTCTGGGTGATAAATACGTGTCCCTGTCTTGCATTAAATGAATAAAAATTTCAGGCAGTATTTTTTTTGCTGTGTTTGCAGTGTATATTTCTTAGGTCAGAAGCATGAGACCATAACAAACCTCTGTACAGACGAGGCGATAGATTTAGTTGCAAATGTTTGTAGCATGAAATCTGATGTTGTGTTATTCAGGTAACTAGCTATAAACATGTCAGTTTAACTAGCTGTAGGTAACTTACCCAACAACTTACCCTGCTCTGTCCTAATTATTTATTTCTATATTTAAAGGTGCATAGAGGAAGGCAGTTTACTGTTATGTCAGCTATAGCAACTCATGTGAAAGAATGCAATACTTGCGACACAGACTAATTAGAAAAACGTGCTTCTACCTACAGTACATTTCTGCAAAAACGTACCTACAATGCAATTCACTGCAGTTTCCAGCTGAAATGAACAGTAGTGGAGGTAAAACACCAACAACTTTTATTCCTTTCACACAAATTATTAAAGACGTAGTTTCTTGCACATTACTGTGTTATGACCTTAAAACACTTTTCCCATAGTGCATGATTTGCAAACTAATGCATTTTGAAGTTGCATCACATCAGCAGCTCTATATGTGTGTCTTTTCTGATGTATTTAAACTTGCCCGGTCGCTCACCTGGTACAGCACTGGACTCGTGATGTGAAGCGCTCGGGTACGAGTCCCATGAAGACACGATAAAAGTGCATATTTATCTCACATTTGCTTTTAACACTATCTGTTAGGTTTAATGTAGATTATTTTTAAACTGTTAGCACCACTCACTGGACATTTCATTTCCGAAAACTGCAGTAATACGCACAACAGTCAACGTAATGACAAGCAGATTCAGGGTCATCAGTTTTGGATTAAACAGATCAAATGTCACCAGATGCACTTTTTTCCAATAAACCTGGTTTGAATAGTTCCATTGCATTAGGATGTGAAACTAAGGGCCCTATCATAAACTCGGCACAATGCAGCGCCAGGCGCAAGTGTTTCAGCCTGACGCAGTTATCATTTTCACGTCCTGGGCCACGTTGTTGAAATAGCAAAAAGCATTTGCGCCCATCTGTTCGCCCATGAGCTGCTGGTCTGAAAACGAGGTGTGTTCTGGCGCATTGTTGGCACGTTGCTATTTTGAGGCAACAGAAATAGACTGAGCCATTGACCAACAAAAGCCTAGTTATTTAAAGAGCGTGTTAGTAATGTGCGCCTATAGGCGGGTCCACAACGCGGGTACACTCTGCTTATTACACACACACAGCAGCACACAAACATGCCAAATATTAAAAAATAAAACGATTACAATTTAAAAGATTATTATTGTGTACATAAAGATATGGTGGAATCCGGCTTGTCCCGGATATGGTCTGCTTGCTTTAACTTCGTGCACGAGCAGATCCGTTTGCACTCTGGAGAAGCGTTCAATCTTTGCGCTTGCAAATTCTGTCATGTAAATAGCGAATCCGTCATGGCGCAAGCGCATTTGGCTTTTAAAGGGAATGGGAGATGAGACTCTGATTATTTTTTTGCACGTTACGCCCAAAACATTAAAGCAGCACTAGGTAACTTTTCAACCTTCATAATATATTTCCAAGACTCTTGTGATGGTACATCGACTTACAATAGGTTGAATGACATGTCTGCCATAGCCTGATGGGGTCTGTATCGCTTTTAATTGAACTTTTAAACTTCGGGGTTCGGGTAGTAACCCCCGCACACAAAAAGAACTACAAAATTCGACTGCTTTACGGCATAGGCGTAAACCTCACTTCCCCCAACACGTCCTCACATGCTGTTGGACTTGTAAGTATATTGCTTATATTGTATATCACTCGGACAAGCTTTCACTCGTTGGTGTGAGCTAAAAAGCACCTGGCGTTCTTGTTGATGGATTAGTAACTTAGACATCCTCGGAGGCTATAGCTCGATGTTCGATGTCCGACGATTTGAAACGTTGTGTTTATTACCAAAGTCCTTTTATATAAATTGTCACTGTTATTACCAATCGAACTCGTCCACAGCATTACTTGATAGACAAAAATAGGACACGAATGAGCATCAAACAGAAACAATCCGCTTACAGAATGTTCAAGGCGCACATACAATACAGACTGCCGAAAGTTAAACAGGGCGCGCGCAGCTCTTAAAGGGGACACACCTTATTTCCACTCGTTACAGCTTCCATCCGACTGAACAGGGGCCGGTATACAGGGGGGAGGGTATCAGGCCGTGAGTGAAGAGACTGCTCTGCGTGAGCGGTATTTACGACAGTAACGTTAAATACAAGTAGTCCACAGCGACTCTAGGGGTCGTTGTTTGACCAAAACGTAATTCCTACCTAGTGTGGCTTTAAGAGAATAAGGACAACCCTTTTAGACCATGCGCCGGGCGCATCGACCATTTTTCCCGTTGTTAAACCGGCAGTTAAACTAAGTGGATTCGAACACGCACGAACTGCACTGATTATTGAAGTACTTGTTACAAGAAAATACTATTAAAAATGTTCTACTTGTTTCAAAATTTTAAGTCAGCGTGATTCTTGATGATAATACAATAAAAGTGAAAAAAGGACAAACGTAAGTGTCTTTGCTTTCCTCTTTCTTTCTTTTTTTCTCCTCCTTTATCTCCCTCATTCCATTTGTCTGATTACCTAGTGGTAAAGAGAAGGAGAAAATGGCTGATTGTATCCATCTCTTCAGATTTGAACAAAGCCCAGCAAGAGAGCAGTGACCTTTTTAACAGATCAATCCCATCCTGATTTAAGCGTCCCAGGGCGAGGCGGGGGGTCCGATGCCACCCCTCCTCCATCAGTTCAGCCTCGGTGAGTATAGAGAAGGTGTGCAGATGCCTCCCCTGAACAACCACTAGATCCTGATTGAAAATGCCACAAGGCCTTTGTTTTCGCAGATTGAATTCTGTTTCTGTCAGGTGCATTACTGCAGCGTCAATTAACTTCTGTCGACACTCGCAGGGAGGCACTGAGTCAGAGATATAGCTCCCCGATGTGGCTTCGCTGATTTATTGAGATTTCATAAGGCTGTATGTGTCTTCTATTGAGGCCGCTTTGTCATCTCGTACTGCTGGAGCCCAGTGGTGAAGAAACTGTGATAAGGGCCAGTGAGCATTTGAGAGACAACCTGTTGATTCCTCATAGTGCACTTACACTACAATATTACAAACATAGGGAACATGATATGATGTCACACTCTGATACTTTTTAATCAATAATAAAAAAGTAAATAATAAGGTGCAAATGTGATCTAACATTTACTCCAATAATCCACAATGCTGCAATATGCGATTTTGAAAGGTTTTTTTTTTTTTTTTTTTTTTTTGGATTACTTGAGACAGAGGCACTTTCCCCAATCTGATTCTTATTAACAACATCCTGATTTAATTCATTTTCAGTTTCAATTTGATCCAATTTGATTCTGATTCAATGGGTAGAAAATTATCATCACCCTCCTTTTCCAAACCCAAATTGACTACCATAATCAATAGCTTTACTGCTATCCCTATAGATCTCTATGGAATTACATTTTCCCTCAATGCCCATTAATTGGCTTGATGAAATTACACCTCCTCCTCGGCTGTCGATCTGCTTCCACTTTTCCTCCTCAATCCATACCACAATTACAGTGCAATGATTAGCCCTTTTTCAATTCTCAGTAACTCTTCTTGAGTACAACCAGTTCCTCTCTGCATCCATGAAGAAGGACTAAGCAAAAAGACTACAAACCTGGTACTGAGATCCATCTCAGCTGGTTTGATCACAAGTGGTCGGGTGAGACACGTTGCAGTTTACACCTCGTAGTAACTTGTGTCTCCCGTGACCAAGAACAAACCTGACCTATTACAAAGAAGAATGTGATGTTTCTAGCATAATTCTCAGTTATTTTAGTGCAATATCGATATTAAGTGGACAGATGTGCTTTACAAGATCTGTGTCAAACTCTTGTTTCAAACTAGAAGTTGATTAACAGCGAATAGGCATTGCATTACGAATACCCACAAATCTTAAAGGTGCATTAAGCAACTTTTCATGTTAAAAATACCCGTTTTCTAACCCATACATGCTTAAACAATTGCCTGATGGGCTGAATGAGCCCTTCTCTGATCACTGAGATTGTCTCTATAATCCTGTAAAGTAAAATAAATAAGAGGGATTCGGGCCGGAATTTTAGACTGGGCGTGACGTCATGCACGTTCACGGCACGCTCACATAGCTATGTCTGGCAGGTTTGTGTATTCGCCGGCATTCTCCGTAGAAGATGGATTGTAAGAGACCTGCTTATAGTTCATTTCAAACACCAACGCAAACTCCACGTAAGATAAAAAAAAGAAAACTTTTGTCCGTGAGCGTGCACATCTCTGGCTGCAGTTTCGCTTGCCGCCAGAGGGGGCATAGTTCTGCAAAAACTCAGAGACTTGCTTAATGCACCTTTAAGGCAAGAGACTACAGGTAATAAATAGGTAAAAAAAAAAAATAAAAATAAATATGTATATATATATATATATATATATATATATATATATATATATATATATATATATATATATATATATATATATATATATCACCATACTTCCCCCATGTTGATTAATCACAATACATTAAGACAATTGTTTTGTTCTAAGTTTTCTTAAATGTTATTTTTTAGTGATTATGTAATTAAATATGCAGTAATCTGCATTCATTTCCAGGACAGAAATCCGAGCATTGGATAAAGACAAGTTAAAAATTATTTCGTTGACATAATAGAGGGAAATCCCCTTTGTAAAAAACCTTTTGGATATTTTATTTTATCACTCCATAAATCAGAAAATACGGTCAACAGTCATATATCAGGCGAATGATATATTAACAAACCCCTTCCCTTTAGAATATAAATAGAAAAAAATAGAAAAAAAAAACTTTAAAATATGGTGTATGCAAGTGACAACTTGGATATTTGAGTTGACTAAACTTTAAATTTTAAGGCAGCATGAACTTTTTTTAAGCTGAAACAACATTTTTTACAGTGCTACAGACACAAATAAAGTGTAATCCAATAAACACTAACATGTGTATTTGGAATTTTCTCTCCACGAGTCTGATAAAAAGAAGCAAAATAACCCCAAATCTCAAAACTGATCCAATGCCTGAAAAAGCAATTGTGTCTTGCCTTAAAACCAGGAGTAAACACGGTCACAGCGCAGGGACAAGCTTAGAAAAGGATAACTTTAAAGCTTGTATTTTCTCTCTTCATCTCCTTTGGCTTCTTCAAATCGCTTCCCAATTACGACCCCATCCCCCAGCTCCCAGATCCTCCCTTGGCCAGTCATTTGTTCAGCTAAATGGAAATGTGACATTTACGGCTGGAATTCTGCTTAGGTGAAGAGGAATGTAGTGAGGGTGAGTCCAAATGATAAAAAGATGACTGTTAAATGAGGAAGAGCTCATAAAATTAGAAAGGCGCAGGCATTGATGATGTAATTTCCACTTAGAAGGAAGTAGCAGCGTTGTTTATTAAGCCTGTAGAATGTTATTTGGGCCAGTTTACACAAAACTTGCTTTTCCTTTCCACTTTTCTATTGTTTTTTTTTAATGTAAACACTCTAGATGGACGTATATGACCGTTGCATTCCCGTCTTTTCCTGCGTCTCTAGTAGGGGTGTGACAGTGAGGAAATTTTCCCACCAGTTAATCGACGTGTGACAACACCGGTAATACCGGTATAACCGGGGGGGACGAGGGACGTTGGAGTTTTTACCTCTTTTGCACCTTGCTTTTAAATCTCTAAAGCGAAAGTAAATGTGCATGGCCGCACAAGCATTCACAATGGAGCATTTTTAATGAATTCCTGTGGCGCTCCGAATTAGCGGCAATTCGAGGCCGGCAATTGCTTGAATAGTGGGTTCATTATTATTCTTAATGAAAAACACAACAACTAGAAAAAACACAACTAACCCTTTGCAGGTTCCTTATTAGCATTTGGTTTAAATCCAAAATATTGGAAGCCTAGTGTCTTGCCTAGGAAGACCTTGCTTTTTTTCCGGGGTTTTTTCACGTCTTTAACCGCAAATACGTGTACTGTGTGATTGGCCCCTTAAAAATAAAGGTTTTAAACACAGCGATGCCATAGAAGAACCATTTTGGGTTCCCCAAAGAACCTTTTTGTGAAAAGTTCTTGAACCTTTTTTGGTAACACTTTATTTTACAGTGTCTTTGTTATATACAGTATGTTACATGTACTTACCATAGTAATAACAGTAAATTATGTATAATTACATGCAACTATCCCTCAACCAAATCCTAATCCTACCCTAACCCTATAGTAAGTACATGTAGTTAATTAATATTACTCAGTGCTTTAATGTATAATTACACTGTAACAATGACACCTTAAAATAAAGTGTAACCCATTTTTTCTTAGTGCAAAGAATATTTAAATAATGTGAAGAACCATAGAACCTTTTGTGGAATGGAACGATTTTCCAGTTTTCGCAGTGATGCCATAAAGAAGCTTTTTGGCTTCCCTAAAGAACCTATCAGTGAACAGTTCTCAAAATAACTATTTTTTTTCTTTATAGTGAAGAACTTTTTAATAATCTAAAGAACCCCTTTCCCCTGTAAAGAACCTTTTGTGGAATGGAAAAGTTCCATTGATACTAACGGTTCTTCATGGAACTATAGATGCTAATTAAGAATCTTTATATTTTTAGAATGTTGGATGTTAAAGGTTTTTAATGGAACCATCAATGCTTATTAAGAACCTTTATTTTTAAGAGTGTATATTATTGTACCGTGACCCTGATATCAATATAGTATCGCATCATTTGATCCCTGCGGATGCCCATCCTTGCAATCCATTATTGTAAACGGGGGCGGTTGCATTTATATCAGTTGACAAAATCAATTACAATACAGCTTTGCTCAACCACAATTGATTTGTTCTTAAATTTTTGGAGTATATATAGGCCTACTATTTCTTTCGTGTTTTTTTTTATATAATTTTTGTAAATACACAGACTACTCAGTGGAGCACGCAGTATGTTCTCCATACAGTGCATGTACAGTGAAGTGTTTATCATGCAGGGCTGGTGCTTGACATTCAGAGGACAGAGGGACATCGAGTGATATTAAACCCATAAATCTCTGTCCGTTTTACCAGAACTAATACAGCGCAGAGAGTGAAATCAAGGCTGTCGGAAAGTTAGATAAATACTGGCCAGATTGCAAACTATAGCATTCAAGTCACATTTTGGCCAGACTGAACTGTTTGTTTGAATCACTGATGCGTTTAGGCTTCTTGATCTTTAATATTTTATGTCTTTATTTAAGAGCATCCGACGCTAGCAACAACAACATGGTGAGTCTGATTCCTGGGGAACAGGAATATTCTGTGTTAAGCGTTTACTCAAGTTAAGTTTTATCAGTGGCATTTGAGACAAATCATTTGGACACATCACTCCTTTAATCAAAAAAAGAAAAAAAATACTATGAGGCACGTATAATGTGGGAAATTTTGTAGAAAAAAAAGCAGAAATGTGAAGCTTATACTTTAATAAAATCACTTACATTAATTTAGCTGTTTGCTGTTGTATTAATCAGTTGAGCTGTAAAGCTGTTTAAAACAATTTCTACAAATCACTTTTTTATGTTGTCATGCCAACAAAGCTGTAAAATTGCATATAACAGAAAAAAAAAATTGTTTTGTTTTTTACAGTAAAATCATATTTACATGCATACAGACAGTATTGTGTATGTCCTGTGGTTATACTATTGTAATGTTCAGGGTTATTATAGTTAACAAAAACTATAATGAAATAATAATGTATAAAAACTAGATATAGATATTAAAAAATGTATAAAAAGCAAAAACATAAAAAATATTAAAACTTTACAATTAAAATGGACAATAAAATAAAGACTATTGCAGACTATTAAATAATAAAACATATAAAATCATCTTAATGATACTATAATAACACATGATACAAACACTAAATTTTTTTGTGAATTAAAATTTCGGTCTGGTTTTTGTGTGCTCCACTCAGACTTTGTGTATAAATTTGGTTCGTTTTAGAATTAAAACACATAAAAGAGGATATATTGTTAAAGAATGTTTTAAATTTTGTCCATGCAGTAAAAGTCAAAAAGGGGTCAAAGCCAAAACAACACTGGAGCTCATTGACTTTCATTGTATGAATTTTTTTTTTAATAATAATACAAGTTATATCCCTTTATTAGTACACCACTGTTTAAATATAGTGCAAAAAGCACATTGATTTGACACCTCCTTCATATAGGAAAAAAAAAGAATTAATGGAAGATAAAGATAAAGTGAAAGTGAGTTGAACTTGGACAGATAATTTGATGAATGGACTTGTAGTTGAATAAGCAGTTAGTTGCCATTTCCAAGGGTAACGTGAGGTATGAGGTATAAGTATCAGACCCAGAGCCTCCAGTTCCTCCAGTCTCTCCGTACTCATTCCAGCGCCACAGTGTCCCTCTGCAAAGCCCTCTCTCTCTCTCTCTCTCTCTCTCACTCCCCCTCACCACTTTACCAGCCTCCTCCCCAGTGGTTACCATGACAACAGCAGCACTGCACCATTCATGGACTGTAGCGGTAGACACACATTCCCTCTCTCTCTCTCCCCTCTCTCTCTCTCTCTCTCTCTCTCTCTCTCTCCGCTCGCATCGATCGCCGCTCTCTCCAGTTCTGTCGAAGGGATTCTCCCGAGTGCGAGAACGACAAGGTGCCAGGCTTCCTCAGGAAAGCACGCTGGGAACAACTTCGTTTTACGGTTCATTCGAGTCCGAGGAATGATTCTTCCCTGATGCCTTTCCAGTAAAGCGCCTTCTGCCCGACCCTCGATCTTCCAGTGGAGGAAATAGCCGCTGGTGTGTGTCGGAACGTTGTGCTGTAGTGTGTGTGGATGAGCTGGCCATCGTTGAGACGCTCGCAGGGGCTGTTCGTGTCCGTGGACGGAGAGGGAGGACAGATCTACACCCGCCTGCCATCCCAATGCGGGATTTGGGTTGAGCATGGTGAGCTACTGAACCCCACCCTCCACATATCTCCTTACCTAACCTCTCTCTTTCTGCCTTTCTCCAATCTCTCTCCTCCCACACACACATACGCACCAAATCTGTCCTAAACTGCTTGAGCTGTGGGTATGTGAAGAAATGGACGGGCGCTGTAGGAGTCAGAAGATGTTTTCAGCGGTATGAGCTCTTCGCTATTTTATTGTATCTGCGTGTTGGAAGTGCCAGTGCCATCCAGATCGTTTTCATCTGAAAGATGTCAGCTGGTTTGAATGAGTGTTTGTGCTGCAGAAAGGACAGGCTGGAAGTAATGATGCTGGTTGGAGGACCTGTGGGAGGTGAAGTGTGCTGCAATGTTCTCAGCTTGATGGACTTTACTTCAGTTTTTTCTCTTTATGCATGAGTTTTTGCCCACCATTTCAAGGGATCGAGGTGCGTGATGTGTTTGCTGATTTGAACCCAAGCGTCTTCTGTTTGCGTTTGTTTATTTGTGTAGTGTGGTTGCATGGGTCTGTTAGCTTCTCATACTGGTTGCAAAGTCTCAAGAGGGCAGCTCTATTGCTAATGATTAACGAACATTCGGTGGAGTGCAGCGCAAATCGCGCCGGTTATCGCCATTTACAGAGTCGCTTCTGCTAAATTCTGATGTTTATAGCAATATTATCAGCTTCCAAGGTCATGACAGAGTTAAAGTTTAATGGTTGTTGGTTGACGTTGCTTTATCGTGAATAGTTTTGCCTGGGAGGATCAAACAGGGTGTGACTTTAGGGCTCATTGAGAAAGACACCATTGTGCCCTTCAAAGTAAACACTTACTTCAAAGTTTCTTGAGGACAGAGTCCCTACAGCTTTTTTTTTTTAAGTGATAGTCATTTCAAACCCTTATGACTCACAAAAGTAGATATTTTGCAAAAGGTTCAAGCTGCTCTTTTGCATACAATGAAAGTGGTGATTTATACTCTAAAATGAACCAAAAACCACCTGAATAGTCTGAATTTCCCATACCATCCATTCGCCAACAATATTCAGTAAAACATCCTCACACACAGCTGTAACATTCTCCATATATTTCAAGTCTGAAGTTGCATTGAAGTCATGCATTGTAAAAAAAGGATTCAGTGCCACACGATGCATTCAGATATTTCAGGTTCTCGCGACCATTTTCTTAATAATTGTACTAAGTAACACTACTTTGTTTTATCAATTTGAAAGTAACTTGGGCAAGTAACGGAATCAGTGTATGGCCGAACAGAGCAACTCCGGGAACGTCGACTATGGCAGCAAGCCTAATGATCATGTCGTATACTTATTTTTACAGGACTCTGAATATGTGAAGTAAACTATGCTATCTTTGTTTCTGAATGTGCAATCGCCTCACAAAGCAAAGATATTTGTGATATAGTTTTAGTCGGTTGTACAAACAGAACTGTGGACCTCAACACTTGGCACACAAATTTTAAGAATGGGGACAATCACCAAATTTAAAAAGATGAGCTCTTAACATCACAACACAACCAATAATAATGACAAAACAACAACAAAAGTCAGCAAACAGCAAAACAATTATCATATAGCAGTTACAGCGTCATTTATTCATGCTGAAATTCATGCTGAAAACATTTCAGAAATGTTGTTAATTTAAAAAAATCTGTTCATACAACTGTTTGACTAGTCTAGCAAGGATTTTTATGTAGTTTCAAGTAATACACATTTCTTAGTATTTGTGACTCAAAACATTTTTCCAACTACATTTATGGTGTTTTATTGATGTATTTCCCTGGAAAATGGAAATCCAACTGGTTTGGAATATGTCAAAAATCTATTTTGGATGAACTATCTATTTAAGGCTACGGTCTTTCTTCATAGAGGTATAGAATCATGAATATCCACATAAATCAATTTTGCATGTCCAAGTTATTATTTCAAGTGTTTCTCATATCTAATGAAGAACAAAAGAGGTTTAATCAAGGATTAATATTTGTTTATAGAAATTGACGCTGGTTGTTTGGCAATGGTACATTTTGTTCTGTGAGACGTTGCTTGCATAGTACTAAATGTTCTGATTTCGTAAGTTCTCAGCACAATGCGTACAGTGCAAGGATTAAATTTAAAATCTCTCCTCTTCTCTGCCCCCTCTTTTACCTTTTGAGATTCTCTGGGTCTGAAATGTACAGCATTGCTGTTGTACAGCTGAAGTTGCCCAGGCAATGTGTTAACAAAATCAGTAGGAGGCTGGCGTCCAATGTTTTCAGTCACGTTTAGCTCAAATGGAGTTTTTCGACAAGAAACATAAAATCTCTGTTCCAGAACCTACTGAGCTGTCTCGCTGCCTACTGCCTACATAGACGGCTTCCTTCTAAGGCAGCGTCCTAACCGTCATGGAACGATCAGATGACTGATTTGGAATGCTCTACATAGACACGTACTGTAATGCATAGAATGTTCCAAATAATGTTGAGCGTTCTACATTATAAGTACCTGAATTGGAATGATCTACATAGACAGTGTAGTTCATGTAGAGTGTTCCAAATCACATAGTGTTCTAAATAATAAGTTGCTGATTTGAAACACTCTGAATATACAGCGTAGTGTATGCAGTGTTCCGAATCATGTAGAGTGTTCAAAATGATAAGTGCCTGATTTGAAACACTTTGCATAGACAGCGTAGTGTATGTAGAGTGTTCCAAATCATGTAGTGTTCTAATCTGATTTGAAACACTGCATGGACAGCGTAGTGTATGCAATGTTCCAAATCATGCAGAGTGTTCTAAATAATAAGTAGCTGATTTGAAACACTCTGAATATAAAGCGTAGTGTATGTAGTGTTCCAAATCATGTGGAGTGTTCGAAATTATAAGTGCCTGATTTGAAACACTCTGCGTAGAGTGTAGTGTATTTAGTGTTCCAAATCATATAGTGTTCTAAATAAGTTCCTGATTAAGAACCCTCTATATAAAGCACGAGAGACTCAACAATTGATTCCGACTGAGTTTGATGGTGTGATGTTAAGAATAAAATAAAATATAAATATGAAAATATATAGCAAAAGTCCTCAAAATAATTATAAAAAATCCTCAATATACTTCAATATTGAATGAATTCTACGTTTCTAATCAACAATTCTTTTTTTTCTGCCATATTGGATACATTTTCACAGAGCTTGTTGCAGTGCATTATGGGATTTGCTTCTCATTTAAGGATACATTGTGTGTTGCCTTTATTATTTTGCTAAAACAAGTAATCTTACGAGTCAGCATCATTAAGAAACCCACTGGATCAGCTTTAAAGTCGGGAGCGCACCGTCGATGGCGTAAAATGCCTCCATAGGCAGCTCTCAAGGATTTGGAACAGAGAAAGAGAGAGAAAAAGCGTTAGAAAAGGTTCCCCGAAAACAGACGGAGAGAAATGGAGATGGAGAAGGTGGGAGAAATGGACTGAAAAGAGAGACTGAGTGGGAGCAAGAGAAGGACAGAGAGAGAGAGAGGGAGGAAGAGAGAATTCTGCAGTGTGCCATTAATAGTCTGGATAATGATTTGCTTACAAAACAGAGCTGTGGGATTAACAGTGTGTTGGATCTTTTTCCCACAGCTAATGCTGATGTTACGGAGCTAAGCTTCCATTGGCTAGCATACGTGAGTGTTTACTTTCACTCGGTTCTATATAATAAATGTATGTTCTATATAGAGTGATTGACTGATGCTGGATATTATCTAGAGAGAATGGTGGCTGATGAAATATAATGACGGCATATGCAATCTACACATTATTGAATTTAGATGCGCACTTATCTTACATAAACTCAAAATCAATTTACACAGATGGCTTTTAAGTTCAAGTCTGATCAAAGACCGTAACCAGTTGTTGTGTTATGTTGTAATGGACACAAATGTCCTATTCATTTACAGATTTGAGAGATCTAAGGGAATAAAAAAGAAAATAATGGATAATAGGCTCATTAAAAAAAATTATATATATATATATATATATATATATTTTAAACTTATTAAAAAGTATATACAATTCAATGCATTTTTCAGCTAAAATGAACATTAGTCGCAGTAAAACACCAACAACTTTTATTCCTTTTCACACAAATTATGATCACAGGGGAAGATTATTGATTAATAAAGACTTATTTTCATGCATTTCTGTATGTTATGATCTCAAAAGACTTATACCATAGTCAGTGCATGATTTGTACGCTGAAACATTTTGACATTTGCATCACAACAGCAGCTCCAGATGTCTATTGTGATGTAGTAAACTTACTGGGTCGCGCTCGGGTACGAGTCCCATCGCCAGAGGCATGTTTTTCCTAAAGAGCCTGGGTTGAAAGTAATGCATTTGAACTATGTGCAAATAATGTTTTTTATTTTAAAATATGCACACAATATTAAAATCATATGCCTAGTGTTATGAAAATGGCCCCATTAATGTTTCTTGCCTTGACATTCAATTACATTTTCATTTAGCAGATGCTTTTATCCAAAGCGACTTACAAGAGAGGAACAAAACCATTTATTTAGGAGAAAACAACATTCGTAATATACAAAGCCAAGTTTATTTGACAACTAAAGCAACTTTTAAAACGCTTTGTTATCTAACAACACAGAGAGTGCTGTGTAATGGAGTGCATCCAGAATATCAAAAATACTGGAGGGACGTTGATTCTTTCTCACTGGGTGAGTTCATGTCAGTATTTGTAATGGTAATTTGTGCTGTGTGTGTGTGTGTGTGTCCTCTCACAGCTATTACTCGCGCTTTGGTTCACTAAAGATTACATTGAAGATCCGCATACCTTCGTGTCTGATTAGCCACTTTACCAATTCTCACCTTCAATATTTCCACCTGCTCATTTCCTTCATGTTACTCAGTAATAGTCTGTGTGTGAGACAGAGAAGATTTTGTTCTCAGAGATGAGACAGAGACAGAGTTTTTTTTTTTGTCGATGGGACGTTTGAGAGTTTTACTCTTGAGTGAGTGCTCAGCTCTTATTGATATCAATGGATGCTCAATGTATTTGACACACCAGTGTGTAGCAGCCCGACTCACCATCACTTGGCTGATAGTTCTGTGTTTCTCTCACACACGCAAAGAGCGAGAGTCTTGCACGTAGAATTGACGCGCTACATGTAAATGCTATTCTTTCTTGTTTTTTTCCTGTCAAAATGACTAAGTTCGTTCGCAATCATTCAGGCTTTCAGAACAAGCAGAATCCACTGGCGGCTCTTTGCCTCAGTGGGCGGGAATAATGAGCAAGCAGCGATCTCATTGGCTAGCGCTCACCTATACATATGGAATGTCCACGTTTCAGCAAATCAGTTCGAGTGAATGCAGATAATGTAATTAATAATCATGAGCCCAGGAACTCATGCGTGTTATTTTATTATTAGTAATGGTAGAATTAGTAGCAACCAAGTAGTAGTATTATTGTACTGTGTTTTTTGGGGGTTTTTTTTGTTAACAAGTATCCATTTGTTAACATTAGCTAAAAAATACTTCTAAAGAATGTATTAATATTAGTCAATGTTAATTTCAACCTTTACTAATACATTATATAAATCAAAAGTTGTATCTGTTATTATTATTTAATGGATCTGAGCAAACATGAAATAACAATGAACATTATTTTTTTATCTTTGTAAAAAGCTATCATTTTGAGAAGAAAAGCTTCTGTGTGTGTGTGTGTGTGTGTGTGTGTGTGTGTGTGTGTGTGTGTGTGTGTGTGTGTGTGTGTGTATAGGCTATATAATTCTGTAAACAATTTACTAGCCTATACCAATTTTCTGGTTCCTAGAAATTGTATGGGATTTTTACTTGCAGAACTGTTGCGCTTATTTCTGCAGAATTAAATTCCACTGCTAAATCTTATTGGTCTAAAATCTTGCTCCACACATTCAACAAAATCGGTAAATATACATCAAATATATTGTAATGTGCTGTGAATATGATGCATCGCTTTGACTCGAGCATAGACAGACGAGTTGGAGTAGAAACCCAGGTTAACCTTTGGGATGAAGTAGCGGTGACGGTGAGCCAGCGTGAGTGGCTGATCTCACTGATGATCTTGTGTCTGAATGAGAACAAATCCCCACAGCTATGTTACAACATCTCATGGAAAGCTTCCCAGAAGAGTCTAAGCTGTTAGGGAAAACCAGCTCCATATTAAAGGGATACTTCACCGATTAGCATTAAGCTTTGTATCAGTGGAAACCCGGTAGTATTTTGGAATGACCGTGCTTCCCCCCCACATGTCCCCCTGAGACGAGAGATTTCTGGATTGTGTGTCTGGAAAAAAACCTCAGATGACACGAAAATCATCATTTAGCTCATCAGAGGCTCTTTTGTCCAGAGGCGAGAGACTCCAGCCAGTAGGAGGAGCTCGTCCCGCATGTCTTCAACCCGCCCATAGGGGGATCTCACCATAAAACGCCGTCTTTTCAGTTTCAGTCGACTAGTAGTCTAGCTGTATCATTTCTCCCGATACTGCCCTCTGTAACCGGTAGGCGTGGCTTGGGCGTGTCCTCGTAGGGCAGCGAAGCAAGTGCATTCTGGGAGTTGTTGTCTTTCATCCACATGAGCCAAAAATAAATTTTCTGGCTTTTCTCAGTCTAGAAGGCACCAACTTCTAAAATAATTTCACATTTCTACTACATAAATGACCCAATTTAAATACACATTCATCTTTCCAGCAGTGAAATATCCCTTTACTGATAATGCTTTTGAAATGAAATGTTCAGCGATTCAAAATTGTTCAAAATTCATGAATAATTTTGAAGGATTTTGATCCACTTCAAATGTTGTCTACTGTATTTGTTTGTTTATTTATTTGTCAATTTTTTTTTATTAATATTTTTTGAGCAGGAGTTTTAAGTGCCTTTGAATGGAATTTAGCATTTCAAAAAAGACAAGCATTTGGCACCAGTTGTATCATTTGGACTCCTTTTAAAAGCATTGTATAAAGAGTGGTGAACTACAGTAAGTGTGAATCAGTAAGTGTGAATGCGCATGCGTCGCGTCTGAGCGCGTTGTTGTCTTTGGAGCTCCATCGATTGATTTATAATTCTTGATTTCTCTTTAAACTCACTTACAACGAACATTTTCTACTTTTCCTCACCTCATAGTTATAACGCGGATTGTTGAGCAGACGCGTCTCAAGCCTAGTGATCCAACGCTAGATACTCTTATAGGTTACGTCCGTGGATCACGGCTGAACGCGTCTTCTCCGCACTCATTTACAAACAAACATTTTTTTCGCCTATCGTGCGTCTACTCTACACCCGTACCACTGAAAAGACGGATTATATCCAAGACTTAAGCCATAAATTATAATATTGATAGCACCACTGGTAGCGTCGTTGCTAACTTAACTTACTGTCCATCTGTTAAAATGGCGAATATATCAAATGTAAGTAGTCTACCTTTTGGTGCAGGTGAGGACACATTTGAACTTCACGCGGTGCAGTCTGAGCTGGAAGCTGTTGAGAAACAGATCCATGACCTTTTAGTAAGAAAAGCCGAGCTGATAGACCGGCGGTTAGCTCTTGAAACATCACGTGCCGAGGCACACAAATCAGAGATTAACGTTACTAACCCGCTGACTCCGACCTCGTCTACTCCGTGCGTTCCTCAACATCGGTCCCGAACGTCGAGGTCGCGATCAGCCATGGTCTCGTTCACTCCGGCTCCAACATGCCATCACGAAGCCTGGATTTTTCCGCAGCGGAAGACGCGAGCCAGGTCTAGACCAAGAAAACTCTCTCCGACCCTCCCGGTTTTCGAGATATCCACACAAAACCGCTTCTCCCCTCTTCGCGAAACAGAACGCGATGCTGTGATCATCGGCGATTCCATCGTTCGACACGTACACGTTACGTTAAATAAAAGTAAGGTGCATAGTCACTGCTTTCCTGGTGCTCGTGTTTCTGAAATCGCTGCTCACGTTCCCGAGATTCTGAACGAGCGCGTCGGAACCGTTGTCCTGCACGCGGGAGGGGCCGACATCAGACTGCGCCAGACGGAGGTTCTGAAGAAAGACTTCAGGAATCTGATCGATACGGTACGCAGCACATCGCCTGATATAACGATTATTGTGTCAGGACCGCTTCCCACGTACCGACTAGGTCATGAAAAGTTTAGTAGATTATTTGCGCTTAATGAATGGTTAATGTCATGGTGCAATGAGCAGAAATTTCTCTTTGTAAATAACTGGAATCTGTTTTGGGAGCGTCCTAGGCTTTACCGTGCTGATGGCTTACACCCAAACAGATTCGGATCGGATCTTCTGTCAGATAACATCTCCAAAATGTTAAATACCTTTTGACTAGTAACCAAAAGTCCAAATCATAGTCTCTGCTGCACCAATTTAACTGATATAAATAGTGTAGAACATTGCATAGAAACTGTGTCTATTCCTCGTTTAGTGAGATCAAATCATAAATCTACTGCAGGATCTAGAAAAAATCTAATTGTTATTAAACCAGAAAATGTTGCTATTGGTAATCAAAAACAATTTTTAAAGCTAGGTCTTCTAAACATTAGATCACTCACACCTAAGGCAGTTATTGTAAATGAAATAGTCACAGATAATAGCTTCGATGTACTTTGCCTTACTGAAACCTGGCTTAAACCAAATGATTATTTCGGTTTAAATGAGTCTACTCCAGCAGGATACTCCTATAAGCACGAGCCCCGTCTGAATGGTCGTGGCGGCGGTGTTGCAACAATCTATAGAGATTTTCTCAATGTTACTCAGAAAACGGGTTATAAGTTTATTTCATTTGAAGTACTTGTACTAAATGTTACGCTCTTAGATGTTCGAAAAACATCCCTATTATCTCTAGCCTTGGCTACCGTATATAGACCGCCTGGGCCTTACGCTGATTTCCTAAAAGAGTTTGCAGATTTTCTCTCAGATCTATTAGTTAACTTCGATAAAGCATTAATTGTTGGAGACTTTAATATCCATGTAGATAATCAAAATGATGCGTTAGGGGCTGCGTTTACTGATTTATTAAACTCCTTTGGGGTCAAGCAAAACATTACCGGACCGACTCATCGATTTAATCATACACTCGATTTAATTATATCACATGGAACCGATCCAACCGATATAGATATCATTCCACAAAGTGACGATGTCACTGACCATTACATGGTAACTTGCATATTACGTACTCCTGTAATATATCATGCTGCGCCGCGTTATCGATTAGGCAGAACAATCCTTCCATCCACCATAGATAATTTTTCAAACAGCTTATCGGATCTGTCTCAGCTGCTCAGTGAACCCAAACAAACAGATGAACTTGAGGAATTAACTAGCACTATGAGCACCATTCTCTCTGGATCATTGGATATTGTTGCGCCCATTAGATTAAAAAAGGTCAGAGAGAAAAGTAAAGCACCATGGTACAACAATACTACGCGTGTTCTAAAGAGAGAAACCCGTAATTTAGAGCGTAAATGGAAACAAACCAACTTAGAGGTCTTTAGAATCGCATGGAAAGACAGTATGTCACGTTATAAAAAGGCCCTAAAAGCGGCCAGGGCTGAGCATCTACGCAAACTAATAGAAAACAACCATAACAATCCTAAGTTCTTATTTAACACCGTGGCGAGACTAACAAATAAACAGATGTCTCCTGAACAAAATATTCCATTACAGTTTAGTAGTAATGATTTCATGAAGTTCTTCACTGAGAAAATAGAAAACATCAGAACCACAATTGTAAACGTTCAATCCTCAATCGCGCCTTATAATTCAGCCTCAATTATCACCCCGCAAGAACAATTACAGTGCTTTTCAACTATAGAACAAAAAGAGTTAAATAAACTTTTTACTTCATCTAAAACAACAACATGTTTACTAGATCCTATACCAACTAAACTATTGAAAGAAGTGTTACCTGTAGTGGAAGAGCCTCTCCTCAATATTATTAACTCGTCTTTATCTTTAGGTTATGTTCCAAAAACATTTAAACTGGCAGTTATAAAACCTCTCATTAAGAAACCACAATTAGATCCGAATAATCTAGTAAATTATAGACCCATTTCAAATCTACCTTTTATGTCTAAAATACTAGAAAAAGTTGTGTCCGCTCAACTGGGCTCTTTCTTACAAGAAAATGACACCTATGAAAAGTTTCAGTCTGGGTTCAGGCCGCATCATAGCACTGAAACTGCGCTCGTTAAAGGTCCCGTTGCATGCGATTCCATGTTTCAAACTTTAGTTAGTGTGTAATGTTGCTGTTAGAGCATAAATAATATCTGTAAAATTATAAAGCTCAAAGTTCAATGCCAAGCGAGATATTTTATTTAACAGAAGTAGACTACAAAAAACGGCTCGATTGGACTACACCCCTCTACATCCTGCATTAGTGACATCACCAGAACCGTTTCTTGACTAACCTCCGCCCACAGGAATGCTCCCTCAACTCTACTGGCTACTTGCGCACTTCTTATAACTTAGGCTACTGTGTTTACTCAGCTCTTACGGTGATTTTCTGAAGTAAAACTGACGCTTCATCTTTTGTGTGATGTACAATAAACTTTATTAAACTCATCAGTACATGTTTGATCATCATTCAGACAGCAGACTTGTAGGCTATTAGTAAGTAATGGATACATAGCCTACAAGCAGATGACAAATACGTTATAATAACCGTAATTAAACTAATAAACCATACCTGTTTCATCTCTATACAGCACTCTGACTCTGTAGGCATTATTGTCCGACTCGAAATGAACGCCGTTACTGAGAGTTTCTGATATTATCATCATTCCGTGAGATGAATTTGTCCTGACAGACTGAGCGCGAGCTCATGAAGCTCCGCCCCCTGTGTCGTCCAGCAGCACCTCATTTGCATTTAAAGGGGACACACTGAAACGGCTCGTTTTTCTGAGCCCCAAAAAATGTCAATTTAAACATGCTGTAAAAAATGATCTGTTGGGTATTTTGAGCTCAAACTTCACATACACACTCTGGGGACATCAGAGACTTATTTTACATCTTGTGAAAAGGGGCATAGAACGGGACCTTTAAAATCACAAATGATTTACTTTTAGCTTCTGACCAAGGCTGTATCTCAATATTAGTTTTACTTGATCTTAGTGCTGCGTTCGATACTATAGATCATACAATACTCTTAGATCGATTACAAAATTATACTGGTGTTCAAGGACAAGCATTAAGCTGGTTTAGATCGTATTTATCTGACCGCTACCATTTTGTTTATTTAAATGGAGAAAAATCTATCATAACTCCAGTAAACTATGGAGTGCCGCAGGGATCTGTGTTAGGCCCTCTATTATTCTCAATATATATGCTGCCACTTGGAAATATTATAAGGAAACATGGAATTAGTTTCCATTGTTATGCTGATGACACTCAAATATATATTTCATCACGGCCAGATGAAAACGCTAAATTATCCAAATTGACAGAGTGTGTTAAAGATATAAAAGATTGGATGACGCATAATTTTCTTTTATTAAATCCAGACAAGACAGAGGTACTTCTTATCGGTTCAAAAAACCACCCACAAAACCTCTCACAATACAACTTTAACATAGTAGGATGTCCTGTTACTTCATCCTCTACAGTAAAAGACCTGGGTGTTATATTAGACTGCAACCTGTCTTTTGAAAATCATATTTCATATGTTACAAGAACAGCCTTTTTCCACCTTAGAAACATTGCTAAGCTACGTAATATGCTTTCTGTTTCTGATGCAGAAAAGTTACTTCATGCATTCATGACCTCGAGACTAGATTACTGTAATGCGTTATTAGCCGGTTGTCCTGCATCCTCAATAAACAAGCTACAGTTAGTCCAAAATGCCGCCGCTAGAGTTCTAACTAGATCAAGAAAATATGATCATATAACACCGATTTTATCATCTCTACATTGGTTACCTATAAAGTCCCGTATTAATTACAAGGTATTGCTACTGACTTATAAAGCCCTAAACGGCTTAGCTCCAGTTTATTTAACGGATCTTCTATCTATCAGTAAATCCCCTCGCTCTCATCTCGGCCTCAAATTACTCAATCACTGGGAAGTCAACAGGCTTCAAGAATACTGAAATATTGAACAATATTTAGCAAGTCGTTAAGATATGCGTCTGAACCATGGAAACTTTTAAACGCTCAGCAAGGGTCAGTTTCCATGTGAGATCCATATGTTTTTTCGTTTTCAACCGTAAATGGAGACATTTAGAAAAATGTCCATGCAATACAGGTGGACAATGATTTGCTTTATCAACCTAAAAACCAGCATAACAGTCTCATATTCTGAAGCCATACAATTGCTCCGTCATCAGCAACAGAGAATAAATACTTTTCATGTCTCAAGGATTTAGGCGACTGTGATCATACTGGGCTGTGTTACTGTAACCACTTCGACGGGGATCACAGCGTGAGTGTGGTTCAGATGTTTGTGCTTCACTGTAAATGGATGTTTCTCTGTTTATCTGGAGAAAGTGCAGAAGACCTGCTGGAGCTCCTGTCCTCTTCCTCCGGTTACCATGGCGATCCGGGCCGCACATTCATGATGTGGCTGTGCAGCTCAGTCAGAATGTGTTGTCATTGTGTGTGTGTGTGTGTGTGTGTGTGTGTGTGTGTGTGTGTGTGTGTGTGTGTGTGTGTGTGTGTGTGGACTGCCCACAGGTGCGAGTGCTGTTGCTCACCCTCTTTGGCACTGAAAGGCAGGTTTGGTTTTCACACCGTCTCTACAGTGTTTTGTTCTCCTGCATTGCAGTGCCGTTGCATGTTATATATTATGATAAATCTGCCAGTTAAAGCCTCCAGGGGCTGAATTTTAATAGACACGGCTAAACATGCCAATTGCTTTAGGTACTATATAATGAAATACATAATATAGAGGTATAAGGCTTTTGTGACTTAAATGTGTGTAATTGTCCTATTTCATGAACAATTAAACAATTGTTTAATTGTTTATAAAATAAACAATTGTATCTACTTTATGAACTAAAATGTTGAATAAAAAAATTTAAAGGTACAAGAGCTATTCACACAATTATGCCATCCACCAAGGCAATACTGTAGATAGAACATTTATTTATTTATTTCACCTATCAGTCATTATACTAATCATATAATACATAAAAAGCTATATTTATTATTATTATAATTTCCCATGCCAATTGCTTGAGGTTTGTTTGAAGACTGTTTTTTTTGGGATGGGGGGGGGGGGGTGGGTTGCAACCTTTTGCCAATTGGCAATTATATATAATTATTTATGTATTTGCTCTGAAATGGCTTAAAATAACTTTTTTTTTGTCATTTGAACCATCAGTCCTATTTTTATTTTTATTTATTTAAATTATATATTTAATCATATACTGTAATTAGTGCTATCAAATCAATTTAATCATGATTAATCGCATCTAACATAAAAGTTTGTAAATAAATAGTGTGTGTGTGTGTGTGTGTGTGTGTGTGTGTGTGTGTGTGTGTGTGTGTGTGTGTGTGTGTGTGTGTGTGTGTGTGTGTGTGTGTGTGTGTGTGTGTGTGTGTGTGTAATGAGTCGTGAAACAGCTTTTTGCATGTTTAAAGTCCGCGTGAACCGGAAGTTGCAAACGACTTTTCTCCAGTGTTGTGACGTATTTTTCAGTAAAACGGAATATTGAACAGAGGGCAGGGTTTTACCAGAGAAAGTCTAATGAGGGGAGAAGTGCCACTCAATAAACTTCCGGTTGCAGTTCCACTCTTGTTCCATATGAGGGCGCTCACATGACGAGTGCAGAATGAATGGAGGTCTATGGCGCTATACCCCTCAAAATCCACTTTTCTTAGGATATAATTTTTTGTCTAGTAATTTGAATGTTGTTTTCGAAAGGGGATGCAAAGAAATTACACATTGCTTGGTGTTAGATTTTTTAGAGTCACTTATTTGCTTTAAAAAGTCTTTCAAAATGTCAATGACGTCAGAATGCTGACGTCATTAGCAGAATGCTAGCGTGTTATGGGCAACAACAACTCAACCTGTAAGAAATCGAAAAGAAATAAGTACTCGTTCATTCAACTTTCGATCTATAACCCATGTTGAACTTGCAAAACCTACAATCAAATCTGAGATTTCTCAATCAGGTGAGGGCTACAAATTTAGCCGTCTAGCCCCATTGACTCCCATTCATTCTGCACTCATGGCGAGCGCCCCCAGTGGAACTCTGATTGGAACTACAACCAATAGGACTTAATAGGGCGTTGGAGTGAACAGGCTTTCCGTAGACGGGCTTTGGTTTTACTCTAGCGCTCCTCCTCTCCATCTCTGCTCATAGCAGACTAACGGTTTGAGGCGAGTGGTTAAGCGTTTCCCAACCCAAGCCGTCAAACCTACATCATCAGAGAAGGAACACCATTCCAGACCGAAAGTAACTTTTCAGACTTTCAGACATCCCAACCTGCAAAAGTTCATTTCAGGGAGGTCCCCCCCCCCCCCCCCCCCCAAAAAAAAAAAAAAAAAATGGAAGGAGGACAAGAATTTTACATTTCACCACAGAGTTGTTGTCCCTAAAATATATAAAAGCATAATACATAATTTCTATAGGCTATAGGCCTATGCATTTATTTGTTCATAATGTTACAATTTGTAGATTACTTTTACTATTTATAAGCTGCTTATACTAATTCATGTAAACTGCTTTTATTTATATTCCATTGCAGCTTTAAACAGGTCTAAGGAATAGGCTAATATGCACATGAATGAAATGAAACTTGTTGAACTCACCTCAACATGTCTTTTACAATCATTTAACCCGCCATGGGCAATGCTGAAGTCACTGTTACAAACTTTACAGCGTTCAAGACTATCATTATGGTTTACTCTTATAAGACAGGGGTACACTTTCATGTAGTCTGCCGTAAAATGTATCTTATACTTTCGTTTTTTGCATGTTTTTTTGTGGCACTCTCCCGTTGCCATGGCGCTCCTGTTTCTAGATACACTGAACTGATTAATTCGGTTCGGGAGAAGCGATAAAACCCGCCCACACTGACAATTGATTGGTTGATTTACCGAAACAGGCCAATCAGATGCTCTCTATCTTACGTGCGCACACACGCAAGGTCTCTCGCTCCCTCTCCCTCTCCCTCTCTGCTGTGCACGCGCGCTCTGGCTCGCTCGCTCTAGATTCCGGGAGATTTTAACTCATTTGCGGGTATCAGGGAGCCGCTATCAATATGCGGGAGACTCCCGGAACTTCCGGGAGACTTGGGATGTCTGGACTTTGATTAAAGATTACGACGGCAAGATTTTCTATTAAATTAAAGATTTTCTGTGTATTAACTTGCACGGATTAATTTTTCACCACAAGACTAGTAATATGCGCTAAGAAAGTAAATAGGGTCAATTTTGATTTCAGTTGGACTTTAATGGTACAGTGAAGAACCAGATCAAACTCAAACCTGGGTCAACATGAGCATGTTACTATAGTTTACTTTCATATTCACCACAATATCACTGTGTACATATTGTGAACATTGAATTAATGAAGAGAAATCCATGCTAGTGAAATGATCTGATAAAGCCACTAAATATATTTTTTGCACATCAACATAGTCTCAGTGTGCATTTCCAGTAAAAGGGTTGTGGGTATCAGCGGGGTAATTGAGTGTCAGGATCATTAATGTGATGACGGCCGAGCATCAGACGCTTCTCGCGCATTAAACAGCAGCGCGTCTCTTAATATCCTTTCTCTCCTCTGCTCGTTTCACAATCAACATGCGCTGGAAAGATGTCATTTTGATTAGCTCACTGAAGAAAGCTTATGCTGTGACATCATTAACTGTGTTTTCGTTCGCTCATTAACACAGAGGATGAGCTAACCGTCACGCGACACCCAGACGCTGTTATTCACACACCTTGCGGATTGCAGCAATAGTTGTGCGTTGTGCCTGATAGCCTGCATTAAATGACTTGCACACTCACCTTCCCGGCATTGTCGAGGCTTACTTGAAAAATACATTTCATTTTCAAATCAAATTAGTTCCCAACATGATGTTTTATCATCTATACCAGAATGTTATTATTCTGTTCAGATAAAGTAGCCGATATTACATTTTCAGTGCTGATACCCGTGTCTGCTGGTCGATATAAATATAGTAAAATCAGTAATATTGTGAAATAATATAACAATTTAAAATAGCTGTTTGAAATGTAATTTATTCCTGTGATCAAAGCTGTTTTCAGCATCATTACTCCAGTCTTCAGTGTCACATGATCCTTCAGAAATCTTTCTAATATGCTGATTCCTTATTAATGTTTTTTAACAGTCGTGTATGTTTATTAATGGATCCCTGTGTTGGAGGAATTGAATAGTTGACGTTTTATTGATTTGTTTTTGCGATTACATCTTCAAAATCACTGTATTCTCAGCCTTTTCTGTCGCAGCGTGAACCGTAGTGTTTTCTAGCACTATATGTTGACATTTGATATTGTTTTGATGCTTTAAAATAAGCTGAATCTTTTTGCTTCAGTTGTTTTTTCCAACCAAAGCTCATTTTGTGATAGATGCATTTATACACATCAGTTACATACTGTAATTACAAATCAATTCAAGATTGTAAGTAAATATAAATGGTTCATAAATATTCTCTAACCTCTACTGTATTGCACATGCTGCATATTTCACATCAGGTTTCGTGATAGACAGAAATGCACGTGAATGAATGTGCCGTCGAAGACAGACAGGAGTTTAAAGCTCTACGATTTAATCATCACACTCAATCAGATGCACTCATTGTACATAAACGTATGTTCACACATGAACCAGCCGCAGTCGCGTCAGGGTTTTGAGAGCGTCTTCATTGCAGCTGACCTCAAATGAACTCGGACACGCGCTCACACACAAGTGCGGCCCAGTTGTTTAGCACTCTCAGAGATGTAGCAGATGTTGCACGACATGTGTGAATGTGAGTAGAAAGCGCTGCACTATCTAAAGGAAGTATTAGACATGCTCTACTGAACCCTGGCTAGGGAGTGTGTGTTCTCCTCTGAAGTGTATTAGTGTACATTAACCTAAAATGCTCAAAACACATAATTGTTCTCATGACAGTGATCCACGCTTTGAAAAGCATTAGATTCATGAATTTATGCGCCAGTTCTAGAGCTTGTCTGAATTTACAATGATCAAAGAATAAAACAAGTTTTTCTTGCATAAGAAAATGAAGCGTATTTTAAAATTGAGGCATGATATTTATTAACTCACAAAGCTTGTAAAATAAACTGTGTTCAGCGTGTACTAGACTGACAGCAAAAAGTGCCATGATACAGTACTGTTATGTTTGTTGGACATTGTGTCACTATCTAATGTGTCAATCATTTAGTTCCATACTGATAGGGATAAACTGATATTACATATTTCTGATAATTACTTTCAACCCAAGACATAATGTTACTGAAAACCCAAGTTTCGTTTGAAGATGAAAAATGAACAATAAAGTTTCAACAAAATAAAACTGAGAAGAAAAACTGCATTAAGATTGTATCTCATTGGCAAATAGTTATTTTAGTTTTTTTCCTGTTTTGAGCATAAACATCATTAACTGTTCTGTATGCTGAAAAACGATTTGCCAATGAGGCAAAGAATAAACTTGAATTCAATAAATATATTCTGGATCGTTTTCCATGAAGAAGCACCTGCAGATGGGAGGAGCCGTGGCATGGGAGGGGTTGGAAGTGGGCGGAGCTACGCATGTGGGAGGGGCTTGTCTCTGTGAGAAGATTCTTCAATCACAACAAACACTGACATGACGTGAGTGTCTCAGTCAGCCGGTGATTGTTCTGATCTCATGGAATATTAATATCCTATGACATTTTGCTTATCAAGTACATACATCTTGTTTACCAAGGCATAAATACAGAAAGATAAGATCTGATTGGGCCATCTGGTCAGTGTGATGCTTGAGTTTCTTTGTATGTGTTTGATTGATGTTCAGGACCAGTGAATGCATAAAGAGAGCAGGGAGACGTGGAATGGCATTGTGCAAGTCTCAGAACAATAGTGCAGTATGTTATGCATAGCAGTGTTTAGAGTTCAGCATCGTGATAGCATTCATGCACTCTAGCTAAAAACAGCATTCGTACACGGAAACACACCGAACTCACACGCAACTTCATTTGTCCTGTTGCCCACATGGTGTTTGAACACATCCAGTGAGTGAGGCTGTTCTGCTGCTCCTCTTAAGGGCTGTTGGTTTCAGAGAGTCACATGACCACTGTATCCGCACTGCCTCCTGCTGTTGTTCAGGCATCTGTCAGTGTGTGAATGCTTCACATTTCCCCGTGAGCTGGTTTCATGTTCAGCGATTCCTCCACCATCTGAAGCTCTCGTGGAATGCGGTTCAAGTTATGCCGAAGTCCCATTGAGTCTGACACTACTATCACAGAAAACAAATATTAAGATTGTTAGATTATTTCTAATTTCCTCATGTGTGCTTTCTGTTAATCTTAAGTACAATTTGTTGGGTCAGAGATCGTGATGCAAATTATTTGTTTACATTCAGGCCAAACTGACAATGAATACAACAAAAGAGTTTTTTTTTTTTTATTATAATCATATTTAATTATTTAATCGTTAACACTTTACAATAAGGTCTCATTCGTTATGCATTAGATAATACAGACTAACAATGAACAGCATTTATTAATCTTTGTTAATGTTTGTTCATGTTAATTCACAACTTTAGATTTTAAATATGTATTCATAAATGCAGAAGTATTGCTAATTTTTGGTTCATGTTTACTATAATTAACTAATGTTCACAAATGAAACCAGCATTTGAGTCATGCTAGAAAGGGTCAATGAAGAAAAGATATAGAAACATTTACAAATTTCTTTAAAACATTTAACAAATGACCTGTTAATCATTATTTCATGTTGAACGTTTATTATGAAGTGTTACTGAGAAAATCTTAATACTCTGATTTTTACTCTGAATTAATTGATTTAATTAAACAATATGTTTAAATAAATTGGTTGGTCCAGTATGTCTAATAATATTTGCAATATAGCACATCTTCTCATTTCTTATTGCTCAAGTATTGATTTTTGTCCCATAATCAGATCACGTAATGAAATAGACATGAAATGAAATCAGATGAACTATACATTTCTTTAAAACATTGCATTCCATATTAATGAATGACCTGTTAATCATTATTTAATGTTGAACATTTATTTATCAAGTATTAGAGAGAAAATCTAGATTTTTGATACTGGGGGTTGACAAGCACTATTCTAAATGAAAGAGTTTGTTTGTTTGTTTAATTAGTAAATCAGTTTAAAGAGGTAAGAATTTTCACTAGTAATTTCACTAGCTACTATTAATGAAACATAAAAAATTAGACCTTCCCTGACTTCCTATGTTGTCTATGAAAGCCTGTAGACTGATTTTTATTTTATTTACTGATGTTTGTGCGATTCCGAGAGCCTCTCTTCCTTTCTGACACACTAATGCTTATACAATGTTCAGAATAATGCCTATTCTGTACTGTACTGTAATGTCAATGTGTCGTGCAAAGAAAAGGGATTCATTCAAACTATAGTCTCACATAGCCAGATCTATATAGTCTATAATCTCACATATACTTTATAATCAAACTATCATAACAGCACAATTTTAATTATCTTGATGTCGGTGAATCGCAGAGTTGCTGCAAACATTTCCACATCGCTATGATCAGATGTTTTCTGAACTTCTGTATTCAATGCTGTCATTTTTGTGTGTTTATTTTGTCATTGAGAGGAAATATTTACATACTCATCTAAACGTCGCTCTCAGGAGTGTGGACGGCATCGGGATGTTTGTTAAAAGCATATTGCTGCAAAGGTATTTCATTCTTTTAAGCAAATAATGAAAAAGACCTTCACTGTGAGTATATCGGGGCATCGAATCACGTTCAGTCTCCTGTATGTTACGTGTGCACTAGCAGTAATTAGCCGGCTGCAGTTCACTAAACGGCCACCGGTGTCACTAATGAGAAGGGTTTCTGAATTCTACATACAGCCCCTTTAATAAAGTAATGTTGTAATACGATTTGTTTGTCTAGTCTGCCTAACAATGCCCTGTAGTCACGACTATATTCACAATATAGAACAGCCGCTCATAGAAGTATTGATTTTTGTCTCATAATCAGATCACATAATGAAATAATGGATATGAAATTAAATCAGGTGAGTGTATCTGTGGAACTATTACAATCCAATGTTCTGCCATTAGAGGTAGTGAAACCCTATCCTCCCTTTGACTTGATCCATCTGTTGTCTCTGACCTTGGCTGATGACCTTTCTCTGTCATCACCACCCCCTGTTTTTGTGTGTGTATTCTCGGCTCCTCTGTGAAAAGCTGAGTTAGTGAGGAGCTCCTCGATTCTCGTGTCTGATCTCGGCTGTCGTAACGGCGGTCACATCTCCTGCTGGGACTGCAGAGCTCTTCTGTTTCTCTATCTGCATCTGTTGGTGACTCATTCAGTACATTTTAGAGCTTTGCATTCAGAGTTGCATGTTAGTGCAGACAACTGTTAGCTAAGCTTGTGTGTGCAGACCATAGACTGTAAAAAAAGATGGACGATGTGTCTCCACCTCCTTGAAATGCAGAATAATGAAGACAAATGTCCCAGAAATGGCACTGTCATCTTGCGCTGGTGACTTCATTTGGAGCCAGAGTCTGCGCAGTAGTGTTCGTGAGGTAATGATCGTCACCTTTTTTATAGCATCAAATAACTAACTAAAAACAACGTATTCGAAAAACGAACACTCGGCTTGATAAGAACTACCTAAAATGGCAAAACCCGTCTGTGGGAAACATTTATTTGAAGTGTATTTATTTTTTTTAGTTTGACTCACATCCCATTCACTTACATATAGAGGGTGGGGTTTGACCTATACTGCAACCAGCCACCAGGGGCCGATATAAACGCTTTGGCTTCACTTTTCAAGATGTGTGCGGCAATGAACGAGCAAACTTGTTGAAGATTAGCTGATGGGCTGTCGATTCATTTAAATAAGCGATTTCATCAGAAAAGCCATTTATTCAGCATAGTGAAGTCTTTCCTCCATTGACATCCATTAAAGAAAACTGACTCTTTTCTCCTTCCCTGCGTACGGCAGCGTTAGCAGGCATTATGTGGCTTCCAGTGGCTTTGCAGACAGTCATAAGCTTTTAGGCCTTGTTTACACCTGGTGTTTAAATCCATCTTTTTAACCCAATTTCAACCACTTCTGTCCTGATTTCTCCGAGGGGAGGGTCTATGGGCGGGTAAATGTATGGGTTTTATCAGATCTTATGATCTAATGGACAAAATAAGCTTGTACAATTTACATATAAACGCACCCGGAGACGACAGAAAAACATATGGAGAGCAGCAGTGGTGTAGTGCAAATCCACGGGCGAGGAAGGCGAGTCAGTGGAGATCACACAAGCAATGTGCAGACTTTGCTCTAGAGGTATGGCGGTGGAGAAGTCTCAAACCCCAGTCAATTAAACACTACAGAAAATGAAAGTAAAAACATCTGACGCTGCATTAACGGTTCATATTCTCTCAGAGACGATGAGAGCAGAATCTACCTTAACGTGCTGAAAACGGTATAAGTGTCTTCATTTATTTTCTTAATATTTCTCTTGTGGCCCATAAGTAGTGAAAAAATAAGAAGAGAAGTATTTCTTTTTAAACAAGTTGTTTTTGAAATGTTAATCTTATATTTTCCTGCACTTATAACTATTGTGGGGACATTTAATTGTAGCTAATAGCCTATTAATTTAATAATAAAAGTAATAATAGTAATTTATTAGGTCAGCTGATGCGGGCCCGTCCGCTACGCCACTGGAGACCAGCCGAACGCTGTGAGTGTGTGTTAGAAATCAGGAATGGTGGGAGAACATTGAGCTTGGTACATTTTTCATCTTCAAACCAAACTTGGGTCTCCAGCCAAAGTTTAAATCCCGTCTGGCTAGAGCTCTTCCCATAATGTTTACGCATTAGGTCAGTAGACGGTCTTTTGTGGCTGTTCGAACACATTCGACAACATGAGCGTTTACACTACGAAAGCAATCCGGTCAAATGTGTTTTCGACTGGTCGAGAGTGGACAAGCTCAAAACCTTTTAAACCCCGTTTACACCTGTCGTCCACTTGTGATCCGATAGACCAAAATGCTTCTTAATACCAGGTGTGAACGGGGCCTTACACACTAAACCTGGTGAATTACCAATTGACTTTCCACCTGTAAGAAGGCATTCACACATCAGTACCAAAAACTAGTTGCACTCACACTAGTTGTTCTGAAGTCTGATTGCTTGTGGGAAGAAACCGTTTTTGAGTCTGGATGTTCTGGTCTGAATGCTTCTCAGCCTCGTCCCAGATGAGCTTGAACCCGACGTGGGAAGGATGAGCGAGAGGAGTTTTGATGATGGAGGTGGTCTTCTTCACACACCTACTGTAGTGTTGTAAAGGTCCTCAAGCCCCAGTGATACGCTGTGCCGTCTTCACTACTCGCTGTAGGGCTTTCCTGTCAGATGCTGAGCAGTTTCCACACCAGATGGTTAGAACATTCTCAATGTGATAGTCTGTATTTTTTCTATATTTTGCATGTAAAAAACTTTACTAGAGGTGTAACAACTGTTTTAGCTGCAGTGTGTTTGTGCATTGTCTATGCTACACGATTTAAAAAAGAGGTGGTTTTTCAGGCTAATAGATTTTTTACATGCTTTACACTCTGATATTCTGGCCATAGATATGTGAAAGGTTGTTGATTCAATGTCTTGAATGTTTTTGGAAACGCTGACCCAAGTCTGCACCTGTTTTCCACAGCAAAGCCTCCTCCGTTTGCACACCCCTCATCTGTATTCCAGTCATGTGTAAAATCTGGAGTAGTTTGTCTTGGTCTGTTTTGAGAGCTCGGTCAGCGGCCTGTGAAAAAGGTCGATTTTAGCCTTTCCTCATCCCTCTTAAACTCTGCCAAGCACACTATCTGCTGTTTAGCTTTACTAATGTGGGAAAGATTGGCATTGCTTAGATCGACATGGGGGAATTCATTTTGAAGGAATTGCATGCACTTGTAGTGTGTTTGTTTTGGTAGTCTTGGCTCAATTGGTTTAGATAAAAAAATAAAAATACAACATAATAAGACAAGTTGAACTGAACCCATGTGTAGTTTATTCAAACAAAACATGAACAAACACAAAATGAACAAAGACTTAGCTTGACTTGAGCATGAACGCACAGTGGAAACACGAGGGCTATATATACAATATGCACCTGAGCATGATCAAGACAATGAACCAATGACAAAACAGAACTGAGTATCACATGACAAGATAAACCAATGGAAACAAAACACGTGAAACAGAAGCAGCACATGGCATGATCACATGAGGATCAGGGGAACCACATGACCAAATGAGGAACGTTAGGTGTGTTGGACTTCATGCGGCGCTGAGCAGATCGATCTGCATCTGACTTTCAGCAGTTAGAAATGTTATCCGAGTTGAGACAGCGCCGACGCCACGTGACTGACGTATGGCATCAAAATACCGTAAGAGCGATTGGAGAGCAGACGGCTGACACAATATAACAAAAAAACTCTTTTCATGTAACCATAATGTTATATTGTGTCATGTTTATCAAAATAACGCTGATTTAAAATATATAGACCCACTTTAATGGTATTTAAATAGCATAGGGTTATGTTGGACTGAATTCTTCTACAGATTTGAGCACACCTTGTGACTATGAGAATTTCAAAATAAAAGACTAACCACAAAACAGACATATATATCAACAAAATATAACAAAATATATCATTCTAATGTAATATTATATCAAATTATAGGAGATAAAACATTAAAGGATTTTATTTAAAAAAATAATTTAATATAATATTAAAATTATGTTTTTTATATAAATATAAGGAAGCAACAGGAGAAATATAATTATATAAAATATTTATAATATATATATATTTATAATATATATAATATATATTATAAAATTATATATATATTATTTTATAAAATATTATAAATATATGATATATTATTATCTATTAAATATTATATATATTATTTTATTTTATGAAATATTATAAATTATTTATATATTAGTGCTGTCAAATCAATTAATTGCGATTAATCACATCTAACATAGAAGTTTGTGTTTATATATGTGTGTGCATATATATATATATATATATATATATATATATATATATATATATATATATATACAAACTTTATGTTAAACATGATTTATATATATAGCGCTACTGTGCAGTGTAATATAGTATAATATAGTAATATAGTATCTGTACTTGACATAAGTTTCATGTTGTTTTTTAAAAAAAACAAGCAAAATTGTGTCTTGACTTGATGTTCATTATTATTGTTTGTAAAATAGAGCGGCTTTAACATATTCATATCTGTTTTTGTGTTGTTGTGCCATTTTTGCGAAGTTACTTCTTGACGGTTGCGATGTGCAACCTTTGCAGATGTTGTCCCGCCACAGTCCTGAGCGCAGCTGCTCTGTGTGTGTGTGTGTGTGTGTGTGTGTGTGTGTGTGTGTGTGTGTGTGTGTGAGACGAGTAATGAGTGGACTGAGACTCTATTCTCTTCCACCTCCCTCCCTCCGTCATCAGAGACTCTCCTTCACGACCTGCCGTGACTCTCAGTAGATGATGAATCTGTACACCGCCTCTTCTGCCAGACTCCAGGCCTCTCGCACCTGCACCGGTACCGCTTCATGCCCGCCGGACACTCCTGCTGGGCAAGAGGGAAAACACAACAACAGCGAGACAACATGCCCACTCCCGGGAAACTACAGCCACCCTTCGTACCGCACGGCCTGTTGCCATAGCAACCATCTGTCTTCTCCGGAGCGCAGGAATGCAGGGATGACAGGACGGAGGGGGAGGAGGAGGAGGAGGAGGACAAGGAAGTGCTTTATGCTTTCTTCTCCATCTGCATGTCTATGTGGGTCATTTCAGTGTTGAATGATCACTCGTTTGATCGTTGCATCTCTGGATCAGTCGATTCACGAATGAGTTACGGATACTATCACAAGCTCCAGCACTGTTATCAATATTTGTTGTTGTTTTTGGAATGGTACGAAACTTGGTAAAGGTTTTGACCCTTGCTGTCTCACACACACAAATCATGGACATGATTCGAAAAGGTTAAATGGTCCTCCTGAATAAAATAGTCACACTTGTTCTGTTTACAGTCAAAAATAGGAGATGAATTTCATCTAGTGGAAGCGTTTGGTACTGCGGCCAAACAATCTGACTGAAAGCTCATTTTTTGAGATATCAACCTCAAATTTGGAACACAGCGTGTTTAGATTAATGGCTTTGATTTTCTTTGTGTTTTGGAAAATATTTATTTCATATAAAAATGTAAAATTGTATTTTTGTGCATTTCTCTTAAAAATAAATGTAACATTTTATAACTTTTCTTTTTTCAATTTCACTTTTTATAACTATTTTTACTTCAGCAATAATCTGACAAGTGTCATCTTTGAAAAGAGACCAAGCTGAAGTCTGTGCTCTAAAGCATTCAAGATTTATGACAGTTTAAGTTGGAAATTTCATTTTCAGGTCTATGCTCAAAAAGTGAATGAATGGTTTATAACTACAGCATAAATATAATTTAGTTCCATAAAATCCCTTAAAAATACAAAATATTAAATTAAAAACATTATCGAACTAAAATATAGTACAATCATTTCATTGAAATAAAATAAAAAACTGTACCAGAGGATTAAAAGACATTTCGTAAAATTTTAAAATACAGTAAAAACTGTAATATTGTGAAATATTATTGCAATTTTAAATAACGGTTTTCTATATGAATATATTGTAAAATTTAATTTTAATTCTGTGTTAAAAGTTTAATTTTTAGCATCATTACTCCAGTCTTCAGTGTCACATGATCCATCTTGAAACCCGTTGTGCTGCTTTATGCTTCTGTGGAAACCGTGATACATTAATTTGCTGAATATAAGGTATATATTTAGAAATATCACTTTTGATCAATTTAATGCTGAATAAAAGTATTATAGTATTAGAATAAAAGGCCCAAAATATATAACAAATATTAAAATAAAATAATTACAATACAGTAAAATATTACAATATATTATCCTTCATCTGTTCCTGGACTGACAGTAACATAACGTCCCTTGATTATTTTTTATTTTTACTGTATTTATTTCTTAAATTAAGCATTTTGAATCTCCTTGGCAACAAAGACTGTTTGGTTGAAATCAGGGTTCCTCTTAATAATAAAAAAAAGCCTTTTTATGTATTTTGAATATGATCAAAAGCAGTCAAATATAAAGATGCATTTATATCCACCAGCCCTAAAGAGAAGTTTCTTAGATGTTCCATCTATAACATATGCGTTTGAGTACGTCACAAAGCTCATGTTTTGCACCAGTACACGGCGTGTGTCCTATAGATAGCAGCTCTGCAGTGTATTTGAGGTAGGAGCGTGGGTGCTGTGACTGTCTATGTATAGACGCATTTCCAGCACTGACATTCTCTCTACACAAACATACACTCAAATCTACCCAGACACACACACAAATGCTCAGTTTTATATAACCAACAAATCCAGAGCACTGCGCTGGGCTTATTTTCAACATATTTCCTGTTACAGAACGGAAAGGAATTTGAGGATACTTTTCTCAATTTGAGTCGTTATGAGATTGATGAAGTCGGCACAGCCTGTCAGTCAGGTCTGACCCGTCCATTACGAGGCCTTCAGATGTAGCCTATATTTAAATTTAGCTCAGTGTTATCAGTCTGAGGACGACTGACATTGTTGCCGGATCACGCAGGCATGCAGGTTTAGAGTAAGTACTCTTTCACTTACAGGAAGAAGGTAAAAGGAAAGAGCAAGTTGTGTGTCAATCCCAGTGGCTGCCTTCCCAGTTTGGTGTTTGTGTGGATCTCAGAACGTGTCTCTGATATGTTGATGTTTTGGAGTGTTAACATGGCAGGCCTGTGGAGGGTGTGTCTGTCAGCGGGGCAAGTTGAGACGCCTGTGTGATGTCGTCGGTCAGTTCTTCAGCTCGGTGAAATCATGCTCATGCGTTATGGCTCCAGGCTCATCGAGTAAAGCCGTTTGTCTGGTTTATCTGTTGTTGTTGTGCAGGACGGGGAGATTCACTCTCGCGCTGATGTCTCTCAGTGATGTATAACTTGTAAAAGCAGTGGCATTTCAACTATTTATATTTTCATCATGACATACAGTATGAGAGCTCTTTAATATAGCAGTTGTTGCGATGAGATTAAATAAGGTTTGAGATTAAATTTTCCCTCGGTAATGCTAGTTTTGCCTGAAAACACCAATGTTTGCAATCAAAACTCCTAAAACATTTTTGGTTACACTTTATTTTAAGGTGTCATTGTTACAGTGTAATTATATATTTAAATACTGAGTGATATTAAGCAACTACCTGTACTTACTATAGGGTTAGGGATTGGTTGAGGGTTAGTTGCATGTAATTATGCATATTTTACTGTTATTACTACGGTAAGTACATGTAACATATGTAACAAGGACACTGTAAAATAGTGTTACCACTTTTTTTTTTTCTTAGTGCAAAGAATATTTAAAAATAACCTTTCGAATGGAAAGACGTGGTTATTAAAGGTTCTTCATGAAACCATCAATGCCAATAAAGAACCTTTATTTTTTTTTAAGAACTCAAGTTTCTCATTAAATTCTGTGAATTCACATTCGTTGTATAGCTCTATATTCTTGCTGTATTTCATTAGTTGTAGAATTTCTGTCCATTTTCATTTCATTTACCAACTGAGAAATGTTTTTAACCGTATATAGAGCAAACTCTGAGTGTGATAACTGTCCTCTGGTTAGCTTTATGTTCTGATCTTCATTCAATGCTGTATTGTTTCCTGGGGTAGGACAGTCCAACAGCTGAATGTTTCACTGAAGACTCATTATAAACACGCCCCATGACTGAAGAACACACACCACACACACACACCGCTCTGGTTGTGTGTTCACCTACGACTCTCTCTGTTGTTCGCGCCACACGCAGGATTAGTGTGTGATGTGTTGAAGGAATGGCATGCCAGGGAACAGGTGTGTTGTGGTTTTCTTCCTCGTCCTCATCTTCCTCTTCTCTCTCTCTCTCTGTCAGTTGTAGTTTCTCAGATTTTTCTTTGAATGAAGGGTTGAGAAACTCCTCTCTCGTTGTGTTTTCATGATGTTAGCTTGTCTAAGCTTGGCTTTGGCTAGTGGTTCTCAGATGGTTTTGCTTCAGGATTTTTCATTGGACATGATATTGGACACAGACTCAAAAGTGATTATTAAAGTGATATTTCTGACTCTTGAATTCTGATGGGATAAGGGACGTTTGCAACTGTTGTAAAGTCGATATGATCGCATGTTTTATATTAACACGGAACATTAGGACTGCAATTACTTAAAATAATGATTTAGAAAATTATTAATAACTAGCGGCATCATCGGTAATTAATAATCTATCGCTCTATCGTTCTATCTATCTATCTATCTATCTATCTATCTATCTATCTATCTATCTATCTATCTATCTATCTATCTATCTATCTATCTATCTATCTATCTATCTATCTATCTATCTATCTATCTATCTATCTATCTATCTATCGCTCTATCGTTCTATCTATCTATCTATCTATCTATCTATCTATCTATCTATCTATCTATCTATCTATCTATCGCTCTATCGTTCTATCTGTCTATCTATCTATCGCTCTATCGTTCTATCTATCTATCTATCTATCTATCTATCTATCTATCTATCTATCTATCTATCTATCTATCTATCTATCTATCTATCTATCTATCTATCTATCTATCTATCTATCTATCTATCTATCTATCTATCTATCTATCTATCTATCTATCGCTCTATCGTTCTATCTATCTATCTATCTATCTATCTATCTATCTATCTATCTATCTATCTATCTATCTATCTATCTATCTATCTATCGCTCTATCGTTCTATCTATCTATCTATCTATCTATCTATCTATCTATCTATCTATCTATCTATCTATCTATCTATCTATCTATCTATCCATCTATCTATCTATCATTCTATCTATCGTTCTATCTATCGTTCTATCTATCTATCTATCTATCGTTCTATCTATCGTTCTATCTATCGTTCTATCTATCGTTCTATATATAATTTATTCAGTCTATCGTTCTACAGTATCTACCATTCTATTGTTATATCGTTATATCTGTCGTTCTAACTATCGTTCTGTTGTTCTATTGTTGTATCTTTCTATCTATCTATATATCGTTCTATCTATCATTCTATCGTTCTATCTATATATCTATCGTTCTATCATTCTATCTATCGTTCTATTGTTCTATCGTTGTATCTATCTATCGTTGATTCGTTCTATCATTCTATTGTTCAGTCTCTCAGTTATTGTCAGTTATCAGTCTGTTATTCACTCTATCTTTTTATCTATCTGTCTGTCTGTCTATCCTTCTGTCATTCACTCGATCTATCTCTCTATCTCTCAGTAAGGCCTAAATAGTCTTCGAATTATAATCTTCACACTTCAAGCAATTTGAACTGTTTTAAACTTTCAGGCAAAGCAAGATTAACTTTGCCTTGACAGATGTTCCTTTTCTAGCTCTCTGTTTCTCTCTCTCTCTCTCTCTCTCTCTCTCTCTCTCTCTCTCTCTCTCTCTCTCTCTCTCTCTCTCTCTCTCTCTCTCTCTCTCTCTCTCTCTCTTTCTCTTAGCTGTTAGCTGATTATATAGTGCAGTGTGAGCTGGTTGATGTGGTTTGTGTCTCTGTCAGTCTTGTCCTGGAGCTTCGTCTCTCTCCAGCACTGAAGAAAGACCGCAGGGTGATTTTATATCGCTTACAGAGCCGAGACGGAGATTGATGTCGCTCTGAGGATGAGGTGTCACTTAAGATCTGTGGGAAATCGCTTATTGAATTGTTGAATTTTCATGCGGAATCCTTAATAAGGATATAGTGGAAGACATGAAGCTCATAATGAACTTTTTCTGATCCGTTGAGCTGGTTTTGCTGGCTTCACTTTTCACTTGACTCGATTTCGTTTTCTCTTTCCCTGTCTCTCTCTCTCTCTCTCTCTCTCTCTCTCTCTCTCTCTCTCTCTCTCTCTCTCCTTCAGGGGGGTTAGGTCCAGAACTCGGCCCCCCTCCCTCAGTGGACGAGGCAGCAAACACGTTGATGACTCGTCTTGGCTTCCTACTCGGAGAAAAAGTGAGCGAGGGGTCTCAAGGGCCGCAGTACAGCATGGAGGAGCCCGATGACGCACAGGTAGGCTATTCAACCTCACCTCCTGCTATAAATACACATCTCCCTATCATATAGAAGAGGTATAACACAAGTTTCGGCTCTCGGGCCTTTCTCAGGCCTTCAACACTCTGAAGAAGGCCTGTGAGAAGAAACATATGGGTTATTCCAGATAGGATACAAGGTATAAGACAAGAGAGCGTGGTGTAAATGAACTATATTACCCTAGACTATTAAAAAATAAAAGTTCTTTATTGGAATCTATGGTTCCATGAAGAACCTTGAACATTCATAAAGCCTTTCCATTGCACAAAATGTTCTTTATAGTAGAAAAGGTTCAGATTATTAAAATGTTCTTTAATCTTTTCATGATCTTTAATCTAAACTTCTGGGGTTTTTTCAGTCGCTGTTCACATAAACAGTGTGCAATAATAATAATATATTATTGTAGAGTAATTTTATTTATCCTTATGATAATGTCACTGGTAACACTTTACAAAAAGGTTCATTAGTTAACTACATTAGTTAAAATGAACTAAGAATGAACAATACTTCTTCAGCATTTATTAATAATATTAATTTCAACATTTACTAATACGTTATTAAAATCAAAGGTTGTATTTGTTAACATTAGTTAATGCACTGTGAACTAACATGAAGAAACAATGAACAGTATTTTTATTAATTCACATTAACAAATATTAATAAATACTGTAACAAATGTATTGCTCGTTGTTAGTTCATGTTAGTTAATACATTAACTAATGAACCTTATTGTAAAGTGTTACCATGCCACATTTGGGATGTGGGAGAATTTTAATTGTCATGAAAATAATATCACGATGCAGTAAAAAGAAACGTTCACAGTTTTCACAGTAAAAAAGCCCTTGTTCTTTGAGGTGTCCGCTTTATTCAAACATGATCTCTCCTGCAGAGAAGAGGACACATATGGCATTCAGATGAGTTTACCTCTAATTAGGGAATTATGTAAGGACAGCCTCTTTGCTATTCCGCTCTGTTGATTCAGCAGTTTTCAGAATTTTCCTCACTTTTGCGTGCTTTGGTGAACTTCACCACGAGAACGGTTTAAACAACAGGATCAGAAATATAGTGTTGAATAACCTCAGAGAAAGAGAGAGAGTGTGCGTGTGTGTGTGTGTGTGTGAGAGGACTGTCTCCCTGACCTTAAGTAGTTGTGAGGGTTTTAAGGCGAGGTGCTTTGCCTGTTGTGACGTTTGATGTTAATGTTGGGAGTGGGCAGATTATCCGTGCCATGCTTCATCATGCCCTGCCTGGGCCCTCAGTGCCCACCTGACCCGAACCGACACCGGCTCAGCCTGTCACTGAGCGCCACTGCGTCCCATCAGAGGCGGAGAGAGAGAGAGAGAGAGAGAGAGAGAGAGAGAGAGAGAGAGAGAGAGAGAGAGAGAGAGAGAGAGAGAGAGAGAGAGAGAGAGAGAGAGAGAGAGAGAGAGAGAGAGAGAGAGAGAGAGAGAGAGAGAGAGAGAGAGAGAGAGAGAGAGAGAGAGGTTTCATTGGTCAGCTACAAACACAAGCACGCACTGAGAGCAAAGGTTATGTGCAGTGTTGGGGAAAGTTACTTTTAAAAGTAATGCATTACAATATTGCGTTACTCCCCCAAAAAGTAACTAATTGCGTTACATTACTTTAGCATTACTTTTTCTCACTTGGGCTGGGCTTGCTTGTTTGTTTTCTAATAATAACAAAAAAAGTAATATTTTTGGCAGATGTAAAGACCCTTTCACACCAAAAGTGAAATGAATAAGCCTCAGGCTGAAGCAGGCCCGGAGTGGGTAATCGGGAGAATCGGGAGAATTCCCGGTGGGCCGCTTCACTTTAGGGCCGGTCGAGGAAAGGGTTTTTTTTTTTTTTTTTTTTTTTTCACATTTCAATGTCACGTTAGTTAGCTACACACGTTTCACATTCTGACACCGCAGCGCGCAGCCTCTGCATGGCCTGTACCATGTGAGGGAGTTCTCCCCTCCCCTCCTATAGAGTTGGTTGGGTCCATAGTCCGTCTTTTCCAAAACGTTTTCTCAGGTGGGCTACCGCGGCACCGCCGGCGCCTACCGATAGCTGGGCTGGCTCTACCGTAAACGGTACACGTCAGGGAGGATGGATGGGAGGAAGAGGCCAGGAGGTATGGAAGCTTTGTTTCCGCCACAGAATAAAACATTTTAAAAGATAATTGCGACTTTTTATCTCACAATTGCGAGTTTATTTCACACAATTTTGACTTTATATCTCGCAATTCTGAGAAATAAAGTCAGAATTGTGAGATATAAAGTCAAAATTGCGTGAAATAAAGTCGCAATTGCGTGTTATAAAGTCAGAATTGCGTGATATAAAGTCGCAATTGTGTGTTATAAAGTCAGAATTGCGAGATATAAATTCAGAATTGTGTGAAATAAAGTCGCAATTGCTTCTTATAAAGTCAGAATTGCGTGATATAAAGTCGCAATTGCTTCTTATAAAGTCAGAATTGCAAGATATAAAGTCAGAACTGCGTGAAATAGTCGCAATTTCTTATAAAGTCAGAACTGCAAGATATATAGTCAGAATTGTGTGATATAAAGTCGCAATTGTGTTATGAAGTCAGAATTGTGAGATATAAAGTCAGAATTGTGTGAAATAAAGTCGCAATTGCTTCTTATAAAGTCAGAATTGCAAGATATAAAGTCAGAACTGCGTGAAATAAAGTTGCAGTTGCTTATAAAGTCAGAACTGCAAGATATAGAGTCAGAATTGTGATATAGAGTCGCGTTATAAAGTCAGAATTGCGAAATATAAAGTCCGAATTGTATGAAATAAAGTCGCAATTGCTTCTTATAAAGTCTAAGTGAATTATTATTTAACCTTTACATTATTTGTTATTAATACAAACTACACAATAGTAAGAGCTGAACTGTTGCTTCATTTATCCAATTTAGAAAAAGTGCTAATTTAGAATTCCACCATGGAAAAAGTGGGCTGGTCTTGGGCCTGAAACTCCCGGGCTGAAAAGTGGCCCCACTCCGGCCCTGGGCTGAAGGAAATGCATATTTACGCGTGTACAGTAGAGTGCATAATCTATAATTTAGGAATTTTTGCTTATTAGTATGGTTGAATTAGATAATTGAAGGTCAGCAGCAAAGACATTGGTTGATAAAGTGAGATTAAATACATAAAGTATATTTGTGTAATTTAATATAGTTAATTATAAAAGTTTTGCGTTAAATTCTGAGATTAAATTGTACTTTTTTTATTCATTTTGAGGAATACTGAGGGCCCTATTTTAACGATCTGAAACGCAAGTGTCAAAGCGCAAAGTGCAAGTAACTTTGTGGGCGAGTCTTGGCGCTGTTGCTATTTTCCCGGCGGGATAAATGACTCTTGCGCCAGGCGCAAATCTAAAATGGGTTGGTCTGAAGTAGCTTTATTATTCATAGGTGTGGTTTGGGCGTAACGTGAAATAAACCAATCAGAGAGACATTCCCTTTAAGAGCAGACGCGCTTTTTCTAAAGCGGATTCCTATTGTAACGGCGGATTTGCCAGGCGCGCGCCAGGAACGGTTCACAGCCAAGGAGAGCAACGCTCTTGTCAGGGACGTTGGGGATGGAGAAACCCACCCAAATTAACTTCGGTTAAAAAGGCGTATGATAATTTGGGTAAATGTGTAAGCTAGATGTATGCTTTTATAATAAATTGTCTATCTATCTATCTATCTATCTATCTATCTATCTATCTATCTATCTATCTATCTATCTATCTATCTATCTATCTATCTATCTATCTATCTATCTATCTATCTATCTATCTATCTATCTATCTATCTATCTATCTATCTATCTATCTATCTATCTATTTATCGTAATAATGTATGATTTGCAAAAATGAAAACTGCTGCTTCTGTGTAGATGAGAGAATCAAAGTGTATCCGCGTTGTGCACACGCTACATTGATTATGGCCAAGCATGCGGCCTTAAAATAGCATATGAATAACATGCGCAACGCGCCACTGACTTTAAACTATTTTTTCCTGGTTAGTGGCGCAACTGTTTTCTAAACCTGCAAAATAGCATGAAGGAACGTTTGCGCTGGAACACGCCTCCTTTTTTGCGCTGAACCGCCCAGGGAGCGCAAGTTCATTCCCTAATTTAGCGACGTGCTTCTGTGGAGGGAAAAGCGCGCTTTGCGCGGGTGCAAAATAGGAATGATACATGCGTCGGTGTACAAAGTCAGTTGCGCTGGGTGCAAGATAGGGCCCTGAATGTTTTTGTGCAAGTGAGATGAGTAAATGCATGTTCACATTTAGTCTAGAATAAGCAGCATGTTTACACAGCGCACACACACATCCCTTTATTTCTCTCAACATGGGGACAGGAGAGCTGTCAGTCAATAAATGTGACCCTGGACCACAAAACCAGTCACAAGAGTCAATTTTTTTAAATTGAGATTTATACATCATATGAAAGCTAAATAAATAAGCTTTCCATTGACGTATGGTTTGTTAGAATAGGACAATATTTGGCCGAGATACAACTATTGAAAATCTGGAATCTGAGGGTGCAAAAAAATCGAAACATTGAGAAAATCTCCTTTAAAGTTGTCCATTTATGTTCGCGATTGTGCTGCATTCACTCACAAAAATAAATGTTTTATATATTTACGGTAGGAAATTTACTAAATATCTTCATGGAAGATGATCTTTACTTAATATCCTAATGATTTTTGGCATAAAAGAAAAATCGATCATTTTGACCCATACAATGTATTGTTGGCTATTGCCACAAATATACCCGTGCGACATGTGACTGGTTTTGTGGTCCAGGGTCACAAATGTGAAAAAGTAACTAGCGTTACTTATTTGAAAAAGTAACAGATATTTTGTTGTAAATTGAAAAAGTAATGCGTTACTTTACTAGTTACTTGAAAAAGTAATCTGGTTACGTAACTCACGTTAGTTGTACTGAGTTACCCCAACACTGGTTGTGTGTGCAGGGTTTAGGAGCCAGCGGGAGGATGAGTCCATGCTCCACCCTGACCAGCAGCACCGCCTCTCCTCCGGCCTGCAGTCCCTGCTCCACTCTCCCCTCAGCCCCGGGACAGCCCGTCACCAGCCCCTCGTCCACCCTGGAGAGCAGAGACAGCGGCATCATCGGTAAGAGTGTTTACTGCTTTCAAAGAGGTCTCTTCTGCTCACCAATGCTGCATTTATTTAATACAGTAAAAAGAAAGTAATGTTGTGAAATATTATTACGATTTAAAATACTCATTTTCTTTTTGAAAATATAGTAAAATGTAATTTATTCCTGTCATCAAAGCTGAATTTTCAGCATCATTACTCCAGTCTTCAGTGTCACATGATCCTTCAGAAATCACTCTAATATGATGATTTGATGCTCAAGAAACATTTATGATTATTATCAGTGTTGAAAACAGTCGTGGAGATTGTGATACATTTTTGGTCAGGATTTTTTGATGAATGGAAAGTTCAAAAGAACTTGTTTAAATTATTGGAATAGCATTTATTTGAAATAGGATATTTTGCAACATTATAGATGAGAGAGAGAGAGAGGGAGAGGGAGAGATGCGGTAGAACCGATTTACACACACTTTTTTATTTTTATTATTATTGTTTCCCACAATACAAGCCTGGAGCTTATGGTAAAATTATGCACAATTCTCGCAATCGCTGAAATTCAGGCCCTGAAAAGATACTTGACACCCATCGAAACAATATCCCCTTGCAAAATATTGCAATATTTTCCCTCACCCCTATTGTATACTGAATTTAATCTTCTAATATCACTGTCTTAATGCTTTAAACCATGTTATAAATTTTTCACATTAAGTGTTTTAGTATAGTCTGCTGTTTTAAGCGTGGTGAAGGCTGTATATGTGTCCATAACTTCATCAAATTTTTCTTCTTTTGAGATGTGATCTAAATATTCATGCTTGAAACAGATGTGAACCTGACAGGCCCTCCGGCTCTCTGCACCTGTCACATGACTGAGAACTATGAATTAGTGTGTTTAAACTGGAAAAATGCCATGAGGTGTAGTGCACTACGAGTGCTCAGATAATACACTTGTTTTCTTAAAAAAAACAAAAAAAAACCTCTGAAACAAAAATGCAGTTCCACTTGCTGCTATTAGTGGTGCAAAAACGACACACTTCAGCTTTAATGTTTTTTTTGGTAACACTTTGTGATAAGGTCCTACCATTAACTAACAACGAACAGTACAATTGTTATTAATCTTTTTTTAATGCTAGTTAATAAAAATACAACTGTTCATTGTTAGCACTTGTTTGCTCAGGTCCGTTTAATAATATTAACAGATACAACATTTGATTTTCATCAGCACTTCCAGTCTCACTTCATGTTACAAACCTAATTTGCATAATGCCAGTCTATGCTCTTCATTGGCTGCCGATGATCGTCGTCTAACTTTGACCCGCCCTCGAAGGTTTGGTTTGTGTTGTCGACATTTGCTCTTTGCTGCTCTTCAAAAGGACGAGGTCTCACGCTGGAATTGATATGGAAAAACTGACGGCATCATTCGTATCACTGACATCAAGTGCTGAGGAAGAGCTAAAATTCAGATATGGTGATAGGCGTTTTATTTCTGACATGCACTGTAAGAGGTCGACCAATCACAGCAGACTGGGCCGTCTGACCAATCAGAGCAGTAGGGAGGGTTTTAGAGAGACTGAATCTTTGAACGAACCGTTTTCAGACTCTTTGGCAAAAGAGGTGATGTGCAATGTATATTATGAGAAAATGAAAGTAGTTTTTGACCTTGGATGCTTGTAAACCTCTTGTAGGAGACTCCAAAACAACATTGGCAACCTTTAAAATGTCATAATAGGGCACTTTATTAATGCATTAGTAAATGTTGAAATTAACATTAACTAAGATTAATAAATGCGTTAGAAATATTTATTATTGTTAGTTCATGTGAAGTATTGTAGCTAACTAATGTTAACAAATGGAACCTTAATGAAGTGCTACCAATATTTTTAAGGCTCTAAAGCTGTGTTTTTCACACATATCTTAAGATAATGCAATGAAAGTCAATCCAAATGATGCTTGCAAAACTGAGCGGTTCTGCAAGAGCTTAATTGCTGCAATCACTTTTCATACAGTATATTCAAATCCAGCTCCTCCAGGGAAATTATCCTTTCTAACAGGATTTTCTTGTCACAACTTTACACAAAAAAACATGTGAACTCTATGAAGCACAAATCTTGACAGCTGCTCTTTTTCATCCTGCCTCTTTTCCCAGCCACCCTGACCAGTTACTCGGAGCCGGTGGACAGGAGCGGAAAGCACGGCGATGGCTCTCGAGGCAGCAGCCTGAAGCTCTGGCACTCACACAGATCCACACTGGACTCCAGCCTGTACCGTGTGGACGAGAACATGGCCGCCTCCACCTACAGCCTCAACAAGATCCCTGAGCCGAGCTCCGCCCACTATTCCTCTCACCCCACCCCACTCTACCTCATGCCCCGCCCCAACTCAGTGGCAGGTGAGTCTTAACCCCCGCCTCCTCTGTTAATGAATGTTTGTTCAGTCTATCGCTTTATCAATCATGGTTGTGATTTCCTGCTGTGTCACTCGATGCACATAACAATCCCACTGCTTTGGGAACAGCTTCCTTTGGCAAATCCCAAACACACAAATCATGAACGTCATGTTGATCACTGGGAAACATTCAGATTATAAGTATTAGATCTGTTACAGTTCATGACTTTTGGATTTGAATTGAATTAAAGTTGGACTTTGCCACTTTGCGATGTAAATAATGAGTCAATACACTATCAGTCCTTCTTTCAAAAGGTGTTTTTGTCTTACCCTGATTCACTATGGTAAGGATGTTGTATAAGTGTTAATATTTTAGACCGAGCCGGGTTGCTTTTCGCGTGAAATTGGCGAATACGATAGAGCTCGTAATAAAACAAGAATCAACATTGCTTGGCTTTTCGGAGATGACGAGAACTGAGGGATTTGAAATGTTGTAAAAGCGACGTTGAGATGGCATTTTTATTACTCAACTGGTGAAGGTATTTTATTGAAAAGATAAATTTCCACATGAAGCTTTCTAAGAGAGTTCATTATAAAGCATCATCTATTGTGAAGGCTTATTTCATAAAACCTATTGTTGTTGTTGTATCTGCTGTGCTGTCATTTATTTTCAAGGAAGTACCATGTCCATTGAAGGGTAAAGTGACGTCTTCAGCTAGTCAGCTTGAGATCCTTTCCATTTCAACTGGTTATATATCAGTAGCGAATGTTTTATGAGAAATATGATAAACTTATTCATCTGCACAGAGCCGGAGCTCAACCAAGTTCTTCCGCAAAATGCATGTAGTTTAACCGCTAGAGGGCCAAAGGTTACATAGTGCACCTTTAACCACAAACAACAGGAAGTTGAATTGGAATTGGAATGAAAGGAAATATGAAAGGAAAAAGTCGCACAACAACAAAACACACAAGAACAGGTGTTCTGTTTAAGGTTTTCTTTGTTCATAAAATGAAAATTAATGAAATATTCATAAAAAACGTAAAAATGTTATAGGTTGCACTTATTTACACTTATGTATAATGTATTATTGTTGTAGTATATATTATTAATGTTACAATAATTTACTAATAATAAATACTTGAAATGCAACCTATAAAACCGCACTTATTTTATGAATATTTCATGTCTATATATATATATATATATTATTAGGATTATTATTAGGATTATTATCCTATTATTAGGAACACCATACTAATACTGTGTTTGACCCCCTTTCGCCTTCAGAACTGCCTTAATTCTACGTGGCATTGATTCAACAAGGTGCTGAAAGCATTCTTTAGAAATGTTGGCCCATATTGATAGGATAGCATCTTGCAGTTGATGGAGATTTGTGGGATGCACATCCAGGGCACAAAGCTGGCTGAGTTCCACCACATCCCAAAGATGCTCTATTGGGTTGAGATCTGGTGACTGTGGGGGCCATTTTAGTACAGTGAACTCATTGTCATGTTCAAGAAACCAATTTGAAATGATTCGAGCTTTGTGACATGGTGCATTATCCTGCTGGAAGTAGCCATCAGAGGATGGGTACATGGTGGTCATAAAGGGATGGACATGGTCAGAAACAATGCTCAGGTAGGCCGTTGCATTTAAACGATGCCCAATTGGCACCAAGGGGCCTAAAGTGTGCCAAGAAAACATCCCCCACACCATTACACCACCACCACCAGCCTGCACAGTGGTAACAAGGCATGATGGATCCATGTTCTCATTCTGTTTACGCCAAATTCTGACTCTACCATCTGAATGTCTCAACAGAAATCGAGACTCATCAGACCAGGCAACATTTTTCCAGTCTTCAACTGTCCAATTTTGGTGAGCTCATGCAAATTGTAGCCTCTTTTTCCTATTTGTAGTGGAGATGAGTGGTACCCGGTGGGGTCTTCTGCTGTTGTAGCCCATCCGCCTCAAGGTTGTGCGTGTTGTGGCTTCACAAATGCTTTGCTGCATACCTCGGTTGTAACGAGTGGTTATTTCAGTCAAAGTTGCTCTTCTATCAGCTTGAATCAGTCGGCCCATTCTCCTCTGACCTCTAGCATCAACAAGGCATTTTCGCCCACAGGACTGCCGCATACTGGATGTTTTTCCCTTTTCACACCATTCTTTGTAAACCCTAGAAATGGTTGTGCGTGAAAATCCCAGTAACTGAGCAGATTGTGAAATACTCAGACCGGCCCGTCTGGCACCAACAACCATGCCACGCTCAAAATTGCTTAAATCACCCTTTCCCATTCTGACATTCAGTTTGGAGTTCAGGAGATTGTCTTGACCAGGACCACACCCCTAAATGCATTGAAGCAACTGCCATGTGATTGGTTAATTAGATAATTGCATTAATGAGAAATTGAACAGGTGTTCCTAATAATCCTTTAGGTGAGTGTATATATAAGACATAATTATTATTATTATTAATAATAATAATAATACGTAATAATACATAATCTATTACTTTTGTTGTGGTTGTTTTAAATAGCCCACATTTCTATGGGTAATTCGTACTGAGAAATGAAATATTTCTTTAAATGTCATTCAACTTCCTCATGTTTTATTCATAAGGGATTTAAAAGGCATTGTTGATTCATTATGAATGGCTCACAGGTTAATGCACTCTCCACTGTCCAATCCGGTAACACCATTCCAGCTTCAGTCTCCCTCTTCAGTGCACTTCCAGTTCAACTCAATCATACAAGTGTGTTCGCTCACAGCCACTCATTGCCATCAAATAGCAGTTAGTGATGGAATCAGCCCGGGTCATAAACTATATGTTTTAGCTCTGCACTGCCGGGGTGGCGCTAACAGGAGATAAGAGGCATCTAATAGCGGCAATAATGATGAGTCTTCTGGAATAGCTCCCTGAAGTAAAAGCTAAATTTGTCTGATTATGTTGATATGTCTCTTATATAACACAGCGCCTCTTCATTGCTGGCTGATTGTGTTATTGTCCAAGTAATCAGCATTGTTGTGTTTATGAGAAGAACCTTTTTTTAGGAGAGAGAGAGAGAGAGAGAGAGAGAGAGAGAGAGAGAGAGAGAGAGAGAGAGAGAGTTATGTGAGTTATGGTTATCTCAAAAGAAAGTGGCTCTCAAAAGGGCAAGTGATATAAAAGATTATTTCTTAATGGAGAAAACGGCTGGTATTCACGCTCACTGATCAGAAGTGATGCAGTTGCTCTGAAAAACCATCCAACCCTGGCAGCAGCATTAACCGTTTCTCAAATCTGACTGTGGCAAGCTGTTTAGAACGGTCTGGAAAATATACTTTATAATATAAAGATGAATTATTATTTTTATTGTGCCAGAGTATTTGTCATATTAAGTTAACACACAAATGGCAGGTCTGTCATTATTTACTCATCCTCATGATTTTTCACACCCATATGAATTTATTCTTAATAACAAAAAAGGTGAATATCCTGGCCACCCCTTTCATATAATAAAGTGAATAAATACTGGTGTTTTTAAGATTAAAAATTGCTACAAACTACAAGTTCGATTAAGCCATAAAAATATGAAGGAAGAATAAAACACTAAACTTGGTTAAGGTATTTAACTGACAACATTATTTGGCAAAAAAAGGCAAACAGCTTCATGTTTTATTTTTAATTTAGTCATTTTTTTAATTTAGTCATTTTATTTGTAATTTAGTAGTCTATTGTTTTTGTTGATTCAGTCCCATTGTAAAGATCGTCAATTATTGAATTAGTTCATTTCATCTATAAAGCAGTAGGGGTGGGGGAAAAAATCGATTCTTAGATGAATCGCGATTCGGGACGTGGACGATTCTGAATCGATTCACAAATGTCAAAAATCGATTTTCTAAAAAAAAAAAACAATTCTTATAACGTAACATTGACGGAACGCAAAAGGCGGAACTCTGAAGTGGACGTGCACGTGCGCGGACAGTCTGTGGCGTGCACATAACAGAGACGCGCACATAAAGGACGCATGATGGCTGAGCGCCAAATGTGCAATGCCAGTCACAACACAAAAAGTTACATTTTGACTGTAAGTTACTCTCTGCAGATGTTCATTCACTTTCTTTGTATAAGTTGTTTTTGATTGTGGTATACAGCAAACATTTTAAGTCATAATTCTTTATTATTTAGTTGTGTACTATAAGTCAAGAGCGACTTTGTATGTTACTAATTATTCAGAATATGCATAAGTCCACAAGCATTATACGTTATGATAGCTTGGTACATAATTCTATATTTTTAAACGAAAACTGTTTGTGAATTTGCTACAGCAAAATGTTTTTTTTTTGTATGAAGGATTATATTGCTCATTGGAAATAACAAGAGGATGTTGGTTAGAAGTCTATTATTTAATGCTGCTACTATGCTAGAGATTCAGAATATGTTGAAGTTTGTATTAATTTACTACAAGTATGCTGCTAGTACAAGCACACATTTATTTTCCTGTTGGTTCTCAGCAATGTTGGGACATATGCTGGCAAATGTAACCTTACAGTTGACTTGCCAAATCACTTCCATTTGTTTTATTAATAAAATTAATATAGGAAGTATTGGAAGTAAGTTCGTTATGGGTCATCATAAATACTTGGCTTTAAAAGTACCAAGTAAAAACATTTTTTCAATGTTTTTGATAAAAGGCACTTCCCTGAGAATTGAACTTAATAAATGTGAAAAAGACACTTTAATGTCTGTCATTATGTTTGTCATTCTGTATAGCAAAGCAGATGAGAGTAGATCATGATCAGAAACCTGATTAGAAATCATTATGAATAAAATCGAATTGTTTTGAATCGAAAATCTTTTTGAATCGAAAATCGATTTTGAATCGAATCGTGGCCTCAAGAATCGGAATCGAATCGAATCGTGAGATGGTAAAAGATTCCCACCCCTATAAAGCAGTTCTGCAAAACATGATGCCATCGTCCAGCTCAGTTCAGTTCTCATACAACAGCGTCAGCGCAGTCAGATCAATAATATTGTTGACTATTAAGTGTCCCTAAGCCAGAGGAACCCAAACTCCATCAGGAGACAGAACGAACACTGTGTTATTATGATTCAGGTCAGAATTCAGATCGGGATCGGGATCGTTCAAATATTCATCCAGGAGCTTTTGCTTGAAGATCAGATTCATCACAGGTCACATGTCTGTGTGGAGGACCTGTCTGATTCTCGTGGTCTTTGCTGAGGATCTGTGATGATGGCTGTCATGTCGACGAGGCCTTCACAGGGGATTGTCTAGTAGACACGGTCTCTGCTGACATTCAGGGCTGGGTTTTAGTCAGGCGCTGGTCCACTATCTCTATAAAACTAGATGGTGTCGGTATAAAGATGAGAGATATAGACTAATATTAGCATAAATGCCATTCTTCTTTCAATGTAACAAATACATCGGGTGTTATAGGAAGGAAATCAACCTGGTTTCAGTTGACATAATGTATGCAGCCTAACAATCATTTGACTGTTTTGAATAATAGAAACTGATAGTGTGTTAAATTGTATGCCAGTTGGTCTGTGTGATCTATAGATCATACATTTTTAACCACACGTTTGGGTTTGTCCATATGTGACCCAACATTGGGTTAAAACAACCCAGCATTTTTTAGAGTGTACCTTAAGGCTACAGAAGATCTATAGCGTAATCCAATATACCAATATACCGTTATACCAATAAATCCACCGTTAGAAGGAAAATGAAAACAAAAATATCATTTTTTCTCATCCATGACATTTTGCTTTATGCAAAAAGTGAAGAATTTTGAAGAATATCCTGGCTGCTCTTTCCTTTATAATAAAATGTCAATGGGGACTCGGGTTGTCAAGCTCCAAAATGACAAAAACACCTTAAAATTAGCATTGAAGTTGGTCAGTATGACTTGATGTTCATACGAGAAGTGGATGAAGTCATTATCCATTCGGTCCTTAATGTTTCCTTCCACTGATGTTTTGAAAAACTGATGTCTTTAAAAATGACATATCGACACCATTTGATACCAAATGCCATTGGTTCTTGTGATTTAAAACTTATCACAACCACCATATTTGACTTATCAGTCTGTCTGTCATACAAAGTTATCATATGGCTTCATAAATATCTGCAATATAGCACATGAGTCGCATAGAGGACTTTTTATTATATTAAATAATATTTTTTTTGCCAACTTTGAGCTTGACAGCTCCAGTCACCACTCACTTTCACTATATGGAATAAAGCGTCCAGGGTGTTTTAAAAAAAATACTTCTCTTTTACTCCCGGAAAAGGAAGAAAGTCCTCCAGGTTTGACATGACATGAGGGTGAATTGTGGAAATAGTTTGTCTAGGTCACAGACAGCGATGATTGTTTATTCAGTGCGGGCAGTGCTGCTAGGGATCATGGGAGCAGATGTACTCATTAAACATGTATTGTAACGTGTCTTTTACATCAGTCAGTCAGAATCACAATGAGGCAAATCTCCACGGTGGCCGTCTGGATGTCTTTTCAATGCTAAGCCTGTAGTAACGCTGGCTTAATGTAATCTAATAGTATCCAAGCAAGCTGAAGTAATACTAATGCGTGTTTGTAGACTCCCATCGGCCTCCGAGAGGAGAGTCGAGCGCTGTAAGATGCCATTAGTAAAAGAAACCGGAGATTAAAGCCCTATTCGAATGGGACTAGTTTTTCCAGTGGAGGTTCGCTTTGTGATTTTAAACTCGTCCGAACATGTTTGTTTTTGTCAAACAGTCACGGTAAAAATTACCAAGCAAGTTGCCTTCAGTTTTTTGGAGAACGGTTTGGAATATCTGTGACTGTGATTTTATTATTTCTTAACTCTTCTTTTCATTTTTTTCCCATTTCTGAATATCATAACCAAAGCTGAAATTGTCAGCCCACATTCACTTTGTATTTAGATTCTTTTTCTGAAAATGGATGACTGCTGGGATCCCGTCGAACATAACAAGAGAATGAAGACAATAATGAGAGTGTGTTCTCCGAACGATTTTGGTCTTCCTACAAGCATTAGATGTAAAAACTACACTGCAAACTCACTCACTTCATTTTGATAAATGTTTTAAATATCTGAAAGAGGACCTATGCTATTATACATGTTCAAAACTCTTTTAGTGTGTAATGTCAAACAGAGCATGAAAAAGTCCCTCCAGCGGGAGTTCATCTCTATATCAGTGTCAGTGTTTCTGAACTCCCTGAAACGCCTCCATTGTAGTCTTGAGCTTCTTTCGGGAACGAACACGTCACGATATTCCTCATTTAAATAATTCATACGCAGAATAAAGGGGCGGGGCCTGGTTGAGTTAGTTAGTAGTGTGTTAAACTGGCGGTTATGGTAAGGGGCGGGACATTTCCCAAACACGCTCGAAGAGCTTGACCAATCACAACACACTGATCCAGCCGACCAATCAGAGCACAGTGTGCTTTTCAGAAGGAGGGGCTTCATAGAGACAGGAACTAAACAGAGCGTTACTGACAGACTGTGACGAGAGGAGCTGCAACGATGGAGAATATGATGAAAATAATGTGTTTTTTGAACATTCAAGAATGAAAACCTATTCTAGTAGAGCCCAAAAACAAAATCAAGGGCATATTAGGTCCTTTTTAAGTCATTTTGCTTTTCAAGTAAACGTATTCTGATTTAAGAATGTTTAGATAGTTGTACAGAAAACCATTACAAAAATACTGAGTTAGAAAATAATTGTTTGCAGTGTTCAGAGATCATCCATATCTGTATATGTAATCCTCGCTTCATAATTGCTTAGAAAACATATCCAGTCCGAACGAGAGATGTGTAGGAGGAAAAAATTAATGTCTGAAAAAAAGATGAAAGGGCAATGATATAAATAACGTACTGAGGTAAGTGATGATCTCAGTGAAAAGGAGAGAGAGAAATACTCAATATCAACCCAAATGATGTAACCAGGAATGAATAAAACGGAGGACAGAGAAAAAGAAAAATAGGTGGAAGAAAGAAAAATAGGTGAAATGATAATGGTAAGGTAAGGGATTATAGGTGAGAAGTGGAACGAGAGAGATGAAGATAAGATGAGAATGCTGGCTGTGGATTGGCTGAGGAGATCAAAGCTGCAGGCTTTACCGGCTCGAACCCCCCCGAGCGCATCATCACATTCTCATCTGAGGAACGGAGAAACCGGGGACTTGAGGAGGTGTGAATGGGACCGGAGGAGTGCAGATTGTAGATTATGTAATGTTGTAGAGGTTTTGTGTGGAGTGTAGCTGAAAGGAGAGATACTGAAGACATGTGAGTGTTCTAATTACAGGTTTCTAGAAGAGAATGAAAAGAAAGAATGGGGATGCGGGCGTGACGTAACACAATATAAACCTGAGCTTAAAGGGCTAGTTCACATAAAAAAAGAATATCTGACATCGTCTACTTTCCCTCGAATCACTCCAAACCCTGTCGCCCGTGGAACACAAACGGAGAGGTTCAGCAGGATGTCCTGGCTGCTCTTTTCCATACAATGAAAGTGAATGAGGACTGAGGCTGTTGAGCTGCAAAAAATGACATTCGAATTACTTTATTTGCACTCTATTCCAAATCATCGAAATGCCATATGAGATCTAACAGACGATTTTTAAAGAAATTAATACTTTTATTCAGCAGGGACACATTAAATTGATCCAAAATTAACAGTTAAAGACATTCATAAAATTTCTATTCCACATAAATGCTGTTCTTTTGAACTTTCTTTTAATCAAAGAATCCTGCAATAAGAAATGTATCGCGGTTTCCACACAAATATGAAGCAGCACAACGGTTTTCAACATTGATCATAATCAGAAATGTTTCTTGAGCAGCAAATCAGCATATTAGAATGATTTCTGAAGGATCATGTGACTGAAGACTGGAGGACAGGAATAAATTTAATTCATATTTCACAATATTACTGATTTACTGTATTTTTAATGCAGCCTTGATGAGTTCTTTCAAAAAATGTACCGACCCCAAACTTTTGAACAGTAGTGTATGTTAAAATATGGTGCTTTGAGATACATCATTATTGTCATAATGCTATTGTATGGCTTCAGATTACTTTTAGTACAGTGTACAATTTGCATTGACTACTTTTTGATAGTGTGCTGCCATTTTTGGGGGCTTGACAGCCTCAGTCTCTATTTACTCTCAGTGTCGGCCTGATATCTTCTTTTCTGTTCCATGTTCCATGACATGATGGAGAGTAAATTATGACCAAACCTTCATTATTAGGTGAGCTATCCATTTAACTCTGGCTGAGCGAAGTCAGGCTGTGTTGCTTGGCTGGATTCCTTTCTATTGCATTTGTATTTCCCTTATTGCGTAATGAGACTCTAACTGGTCCAATAAGGGCAGCTCAACCTGACTCAGCTGGATTGTAATGCCCTGGAAGGTCCTCGCGAGAACGGAACGTCTTTAATTCAACCCTAAAGCTGCTGTAATTGCTTGTTTTCCAGTCTCACTGAAAACAGAACCTCAAATTCGTCCACCTGCAGTTTCCTGGAATAAGATGCACCTGTGACACTGCATACACACACACACAAAACTCAATTTCAAATTATTATCTTAGAACAAGGCTGTCTGGTCGTATACACACAAGCACACATGATAACACACAAAAGCACACCCAAAATCAATTTCAAAATGATTTTTTTTTTCTATTTCATCTGATGCACTCACAATAACACATCCACTCGCTCAAAGTCATCCTGTATAGCGCTGTGGAACATGTCCTCAAAAATAACCACTGAAATAAAAAAATAAAACAAATTGCCTCTGAAAAGACGGCAAAAGTTTCCGAAAATCACATGTGCTTTGAGTCTCAGATGGGTTTGAGCTACAGTATTGACTAGGCCTGTCATGATTCCTACATAAAGATACAATGAAAATATGATTAAAAATATGACTTGCTTTGATCTTTCCAATATGGCGGCCCATAGACACAGCATCTATGTATATAGGCTATATCTATGGTCCATAATAAATAAATAAAAACGATCATTGGAGTGTTTTACAAAAAAATAACTTAGTTCTTCAAAATTTCACATTTACCATTACTTGCTGTTCCATTGTAATTATTTGTGAAATTTTAGCAAATTTCAGTGAATTATTATTATTAATTTTTTTAAATAAATCCTACAAGTGTACGACTTAACAAGTACTCCAAAAAATAACTTAGTTCTTCAAAATTTCACATTTACCATTACTTGCTGTTCCATTGTAATTATTTGTGAAATTTTAGCAAATTTCAGTGAATTATTATTATTAATTTTTTTAATTAAATCCTACAAGTGTACGACTTAACAAGTACTCCACTTATGGCACAGGTTGGACATCAACAACATCAAACGCTGTTCTCACATCAAACCTGCACCATATTTTATACTTTTATAGTGTTATTTAATTTATTTATTTTGTGTATAGTGTTTTTGTTTTGTGTTAAATTTAATTGATTTATTTTTCCTTTTTGGAGCTCGATAGCCGTAACTATTAAAAGATCTATGAGAAGATTCTTCAAAATGTGTGCTTCCTCCTGCCATATGGGTTAATAAAGATATGACAGGGAGTAAGTAATAACAGCAGATACAGTAATTGCCTTGTTGACTGGTTTCACTAATTGTTAGTAACATTGGCAGGATCCGCCCGGCTCGTCCTCACACCAATCCCGTCCTCTTCCCGTCCTCAGGATCTTTCTGTCAGCCGCTCTGACTCCACTTCAACCCCTCCCCAAAATTCCCAGCTGCTGCGCTCACCCCAAATACAGAAGCGTTCTTTCCCAGCTCATGATTCCCGGTCATCTCCAGTCAGCCCTCATGCATGCGCACACATTCAGTCCAGTCAGAGCAAAACTAGTCTTTGTTATACAACACACTAGGACTGAAATGGAGAAGTTCCACCACAAGAGTTTAGACAGAGGTTTGGAACGATTTTGCACCAAAACGGACAGTCCTGGAAAGACGGATAAGTGTGGTGTTCACATTGGCAGCTTCAAACCTTCTCTCTCCCTCATCCGGATTTAATCAGTGTTTTTGTGGGCAACGGAAAAGGATTATTTAGAAGCCACTGTGATCATCTCCACCCTGTCACTTTGTACTATGAATCTGGGATTTAATCAGATTCTGTGCATTTCAAGAAAACGTGGATGTGACAAACTGTTTGTAAGCATCACTGTACAGTGTACCCAAGTTTTAATGAGTGATAATAATGCTTGGCTTAGATGAACTCCCCTCATTGTGTGTCTTCTGTCCCATTAGCCACCAGTTCGGCCCACCTGGAGGACTTGGCCTATTTGGATGAACAGAGACACGCGCCCCTGCGCACCTCCCTGCGGATGCCCCGTCAGAACTCGTCCTCGGGACGCTCCGGGCCGGACCTGCGAGGTGAGCATCAGCCTGTATAGTGTGTCCAGTCGCTTAGATTTGATTTATATCACCCTGATCCTGTGCATGGATGCCAACTCACAAATATATTTGGTTTGATGTCAAAAAGTGTCCATAGACCTGCGTTTAGCCTCATTCTCTCATTCTTCTGGCGCCGTTGTTCCTCCTCTGTCTCATCGAGTCCCACTACGGGTGTGTGTGCTGAAGGCAGGGCTGCGTCCCCATCTGCCCTCTGTCTCTGTGTGTTAAAGGGATAGTTCACCCAAAAATTAACATTTTGTCAGTAATTACTCTCCCTCATGTTGTTCCAACCCCGTAAGACTTTCGTTCATCTTCAGAACACAAATTAAGATATTTTTGATTAAATCTGAGAGCTGACTCACTCCTTCATTCTTCTATGTTATTGAAACTTTCCGGCCCAGAAAAGTTAATAAAGACATCGTTAAAATAGTCCAAGTGACTACAGTGGCTCAACCTTAAGTTTATCAAGTGACAACGCTTCTGGGTTGTACGTCAGAACGGAGGCTCACTATTGGCCGACGCTGGTCATGTGTGTGATGCGTGTGATGCTGTTCATGTGTGTGATGCGTGTGATGCTGGCCAATAGTGAGCCTCCGTTCTGACATACAACCCAGAAGCGTTGTCACTTGATAAACTTAAGGTTGAGCCACTGTAGTCACTTGGACTATTTTAACGATGTCTTTACTAACTTTTCTGGGATGGCAGATATCGATTACACAGAAGCCTATGGAGGAGTGAGACAGCTCTCAGATTTCATCAGAAATATCTTAATTTGTGTTCTGAAGATGAACGAAAGTCTTACGGGGTTGAAACAACATGAGGGAGAGTAATTACTGACAGAATTTTTTCCCTTTAATATCTGTGTCGACTGAGACGCTGCGTTTAACCTCTACACTCAAAAAATGTTATGCATAAATGTAGGATTTATGTATTTTAATTGTATATAAAATTTGCATCCATTTGGATTACACAGTTTTAACATGAACGTAATATGATCTGTCATATAATCTGTCAATCATACATAAATGAAACCGGTAAGATTTCTGTATTAGTACTAATAAACTGGAAGTATTTTAAATAGACAATAACCAGCTTTATATATTTATCATCAATAAATCCAATTTGTTTCAATCTCATACATGTTAACTAACTGAATATTTCTTGTTTCACAGTTCTTACTTCATTATGTTTTTACAATGAACAGATTTATGCCGATTCGAATAATTTATGGTCCAATTCTCACTATAAACTACCACTTTTGCCTCAGTAAACTCCTAATTACTGCTTATTAGTAGTTAGTAAGGTAGTTGTTAAGTTTGGGTGATTAAGGGATGTAGAATATGGTCATGCAGAATAAGGCATTAATATGTGATTTATAAGTACTAATAAACAGCTAATATTCTAGTAATATGCATGCTAATAAGCAACTAGTCAATAGTGAGAATTGAACCCGTAACTAAAGTGTTACAGATTCTTTAAATAAAGTCAAATAGATGCAATTTAATAAGATAATAATGGTTCAAATAAACTATGACATGATGTTTTTGAGTACAGAAATCTTACCTGTTTAATTTATGTATGACTAACAAATATGCATCACAGTTCATTTATGTTAAAACTGTGTAATCCAAATGGATGGACATTGTTATATCGTCACTGTGGGGCGGGAACCCCACATCTCCAAAAACTCTCCAAAAGCTTTATATCTACCCGGACGAAACTGCTACACACAGGCTATTAAAGACAGGACTGGCTGGGACTCGACGGCAGATGCTAAGACACTCTTCTCCACTCCTCAAATACATAAAACATTGCTGTTTTTTACTATATACTATATACATACATACATACATACCTACATCTTCTTCTGCTTATCCGGGACCGGGTCGCGGGGGAAATACACAAACATACTGTATATATATATATTTCTTGAGTAAAGAAAACGCTGCACTGTACAAACTGTATGTCACACTTCATTCACGATAGAGGCTGGTGGAATTACGAGGTTTGACTGACAGGATCCAAGAAGTTACAAGGTTAAATCACAAGCTCTTTGTAATACTTTTCATTGGTAAAGTTTTTGCAAAACCCACAGAAAGGTGTGAAGGCCGACCAATAGTTGATTTACGAAAATAAATAAAAATGAGGAAATATGGAGATACAAGGTTTCTGCCCTACAGCAACGATATGCAATTTAAATACATAAATCTTAAATTCTGGGGCTAAATCTTTTTTGAGTGCTAAACATGCTCGTATAAAGAGAGGAGAGACTGATTTAACAGACCTCTGTGGATGTCCACTGGGTGAAGAGGACACATCCCAGCACACACGCTTTATCTTCATCAGCTAATGAGGAATCCAGGGCCTTGGCGTGACCTCGAATCCTCCGTTTCCCCGAACGCACACACACTCACACACTCACACACTCGCCTGCTGGTCTGGTGAGCCACTCTCACCTGGTGAATAATTAAAATAGCTCACTGCATCCGGTCCGCGATCAGGAGAGAGAATGCAAAGGTGACTCTCATGATATGTTATGGATTATTATTAAACAGAGCCGCGAGGAACCATCGTCCTGACAGCAACTAACGGCGAAAGTTAAACTCAAGCCCAACATGTTTTAGCCACAAAAATCACACACACACACACACACTCACAAACTAGAAATTGTTATATAATTATAATGGAATTAACAAGGCTACAACAAACATTAGTATTTACATTTGATAAATTAGTTAAGCTAAAAAAACAAATCGAATGTTGTGTTGCAAAAATAGCCAATATTTATAACTTCTATCACAATCAGATTAAACCAGTTAAGATTAAATACCGTTCAGAAGTTTAGGGATTTTTTTATGTTTTTAAAAGAAGTATCTTCTATGTACGGAAGAGGATTAGGGCCAGGCAATAATAAAAAAAATAAAACCATCTCGAGATTAAAGTCATTATAATGCGAGATTAAACTCGTTAAATTTCGAGAAAAAAAGTCGAAACACAATCTTGAGAATAAACTCATTAAATATTGAGAATAAAGTCGTTGTGTTTCGAGAAAAAACTCGTTAAATTTCGAGAAAAAAAGTCGAAATACAATCTTGAGAATAAACTCATTAAATATTGAGAATAAAGTCGTTGTGTTTCGAGAAAAAAACTCGTTAAATTTCCAGAAAAAAGTCGAAATACAATCTTGAGAATAAACTCATTACATTTCGAGAATAAAGTCGTTGTGTTTCGAGAAAAAACTCGTTAAATTTCGAGAAAAAAGTCGAAGAATTGTGACAATAAACTCGTTAAATGTCGAGAATAAAGTCGTTGTGTTTCGAGAAAAAAAGTCGAAATGAAATGTAACGTTAGAGAATAACGCATTTGATCAGTGTTCATTGCATAACCTGATAGAGGACATGACAGAGTTAGATCACTTAGACAATCTATATTTTTGACTTTCTTTCAGTAACAAAGAATAGAACATTAGGTCTAGGTCGGCTAGGTGTTTTTAGAAGAAAAAATCAGTCCAATTTGCGCGATGTACTCGCTTTTGTCCAACATGAAATTCATGGAGGTTTCGTGGTTTCCCAGGATACCATAAGACGCATTATTAAACTTGTTGATCCTCAAGGTGTGGAATTTCGACGAAGGAGACGCTTGAGAAGACGCCACTGCGCTGGCCCAAATACACTCTGGCATATGGAAAGCTATGATAAACTAAAACCGTACAGCATTGCCATTAATGGCTGTATAGATGGTTACAGTCGTTACATTCTGTGGATGGAGGCGTACACAAACAACAACGATTAATAATGTGTCTTATGGTATCCTGGGAAACCACGAAACCTCGATGAGGTTGATATCAGTAGGCTATGCAATGAACACTGATCGAATGCGTTATTCTCTACATTTCATTTCGACTTTTTTTCTCGAAACACAACGACTTTATTCTCGAAATTCAATGAGTTTATTCTCAAGATTGTATTTCGACTTTTTTTCTCGAAATTTAACGAGTTTTTTTCTCGCAACACAACGACTTTATTCTCGATGTTTAATGAGTTTATTCTCGAGATTGTATTTCGACTTTTTTTCTCGAAATTTAACGAGTTTTTTCTCGCAACACAACGACTTTATTCTCGATATTTAATGAGTTTATTCTCAAGATTTTATTTCGACTTTTTTTCTCGAAATTTAACGAGTTTAATCTCGCATTATAATTACTTTAATCTCGAGATGGTTTTATTTTTTTATTATTGCCTGGCCCTAATCCTCCTCCGTATCTATGGAAGCTTGTTTCCGCCACAAAAAAAAAAAAAAAAAGATAATTGCGACTTTTTATCTCACAATTGCGAGATGTAAACTCGCAATTGTGAGATAAAAAGTCGCAATTATCTTTTTTTTTTTTTTTTTTTGTGGCGGAAACAAGCAAAAAATAATAATAATCTGACTTTATTTCTCAGAATTGCGAGATATAAAGTCAGAATTGCGTGAAATAAAGTCGCAATTGCGTGTTATAAAGTCAGAATTATGACTTTTTTTCTTGCCATTCTGACTTTATATCACGCAATTCTGACTTTATATCTCAGAATTCTGACTTTATATCACGCAATTGGGAGATATAAAGTCAGAATTGCATGATATAAAGTCGCAATTGCGTGTTATAAAGTCAGAATTGTGAGATATAAAGTCAGAATTGTGTGTTATAAAGTCAGAATTGTGAGATATAAACTATTCTGAGGTAAAAAAAAAATAAATCTGTCTTTTTTTCCCCCTTAGAATTGGACTTTATATCTCACAATTCTGAGAAAAGATGTCAGAGTTGCGAGATATACTCGC
>NC_138238.1:36363355-36415855 GCF_964197995.2 Scardinius erythrophthalmus
CATCAAATATTTATTCAGGCAGAAAGCAATTTCCTTGCCATGCTACTGGATCTAGTTAAGTCAATGCATTAATAATCGACTCTCACTTTCCTTCCTTCTGTATGGTTTAAGTTCTTTTAAAACATTTGTGTGAGTAAATTAGTATTCTAATACGGTTGATCCTCTCTCTGGCTGTCATGATATCTCATTTTTCCATCATCTCCTCCGCCTGTGGTTTGATTTGCCTTGTGTAGATCTCTCGAAGCATTCAGAACACCAGGCCTGTGTGCCACTGGATCTAAATGACCGTGGCTTTCCCTGTTAGTCCATCACACCGCATTAAATGCTCTTTTGGAGTTTGTGGGGCTTGAGGGGCTGTTTCTGGTGTTTGTTGTTCTTGCTTTTTTAAATCCTTTCTCTAGAGTCCACAATAGTGCACGTCAAACTGAATTATAATGCAGAGCTGCGGCAACAGTGCACATCAAAAACTGAATAGAAAATGCAGCCTTGGTGAGAGTGCATGAGTGACTCCATTTTCATTTCAGCATGGGCAAGACCTTAGGAGGTAAAAACATTGTGGGTTACGTTTTAACCCACCTTGATCAGCAATCCCCTAAATGGTGCCGTAACAGAGGGCTCTGCGATATGCATTGAGGTGTGAACTGAACAGGAGTCGCACCACACTCGTGCATGCTCACCATCAAACATACAGTAAAAACAGTAATATTGTGAAGTATTATTGCAATTTAAAATAACTGTTTTCTCATGTCACATGATCCTTCAGAAATCATGCTAATATGCTAATTTGCTGCTCGAGAAACATTTCTTAACAGTATTGATGTTGAAAACAGTCTTTTTGTAGAAACCGTGATCAATTTTTTTCAGGATTCTTAGATAAATAGAAAGTTCAAAGAGGAGCATTTTATGTTTATTAATTTCAGAAACCTTGCACTTGTCCACTATTAAACTTTAATGAGCCATCATTAAAAGTGAAATTACTCTGCAATGAATATCAGCGACAGGATCGCTCTAGCCATTTGTTTTGAATAAGTAGGCTATTAAATCACAAATAACCATAACCATTAACAATACATTTGTAATACATTTACAATATACTCTACTTTCCTGCACTGCAAACAATGCAGCTTTGAAGTTAGTGTTCTTTGAGCTCAGTCAAGAGGTCAGTAGGTGACGTTTAGAATATACAGCTTGTGCAGTATAAAAACCATTACGCCTATGGAATGTCCTCACAAAGATAGTAAACCAGACATGTGTGTGTGTGTATGTGAGTGTGTGTATGTGAGTGAGTGAGTGCGTGTATGTGCGAGTGAATGTGTGCGTGAGACGGCTCGCGGTGACTGGTCGGAAAGCAACGTGTAGTCTGACATATTTCTTGTCCATCCACGACATGACAAGATTTTAAGATTTTCAAAATCGTGTAATCTGACACCGTGACTATCGTAACAGACACAAAAATCTTGTAATCTGAACCAGGCATATTATCACTGTGAATCATCTTACCCAAACATTGGAGTGTCTGTGCTCAACTAAGGCAGAGGCGGCATCTATGCCGGTGAACCGAACAATGGTACAATGATTCAGTTCGACTCCCAAGACAAGACGATGCTCACCCGACTGGCCAATAGGATCGTGGCCCCGCCCATGACACAATTCTCACAGTCAAAGCAGAATCCTGACACGAGAGCAAGAAATTGCATCGAGAGCAAAGAAAAGCGTTTTGAGAGAAACACTTTTTTTTTAGAGAAAATGTTTTCACACTGATAGCAAAATATATATATTTGAGAGTTTTTTTCAAAGTATTTTGAGAGAGATTTTTTTTTCTCAGAAATAATAAAAAAAAAATCAAATTTATATTTTTTTATGTTCTATGAGAAAATACTTTCTTTCAAAACTTCTTTTAGTCTCAAATATTATTATTTTTTGCTATTGGTATGAAAACTTTTTCTCTCAAATATTATTTTTTCTCTCAGAAAATGCTTTTTTGCTATCAGTGTGATAACTTTTCCTCTCAAACTTTTTTTTTTCTCTCAGATCATTTATTTTCTCGCATGTAATAAAGACACAATTCTCTCTCCATATATCAGGGCCTAATATTAACACACGCCAAGCGCCAAAAGCGAGTAAAAAATGGTGTTGGCGAGTATGTGAAACGGTGTCATCTACGGTTACATTTTTATGAATTCTAACAATCCAATGTCTTGAGAACATAGAACATAACAGACGTGAATGATGCTCAGAACATTGTCATAAGAGTGTAAGGCTGCGTCTCATTTCTCTGTCTTATGCCGAGTTCAGACTGCATGATTTTAGCCCCGATTTTGGCTCGCCGACAGGTTTTGAGAAATCGCCGACAAATGCCCGAAATCACAGGCAAATCGGTGCTCGTTCACGCGAGTGACAATCACGCAGTGTGAATGAGCAAAGACGCGATCTGAGAGAATCACCGACGAGTCGCCGACGCCCGTGAGATATTTGGCATGCTAAATATCTGGACCTGTCGGCGATTCAAAATCCTGCTGTGTGAAAGTGTTCTGACTGAAAACTACATCGGCGATGACCGACAGCCAATGAGAGAGCAAGATACAGAGCAGCGGGGAGTTCGTGGAGGAGTTATAGACCACAATATCAGTATTTTAATAGATATATTTACAATTATATCAAACAGAAACAAAGCACAAACATTTGCTTGACCAGCAGCAACAGCAACACATTGCAACATTATTTATTTACCCCAAACTCTCTTTGCAGAACACACAGTCCTTGCTCCCCTTGTCTTCCCAGCCATTTCCTCACGCATAATGTTTTTCTTTTTCTCCTTTTCGCTGCAAATCAGTGCACAGACAATTTGGATCGCAAGCTTCTTGCAGGCTATCATTTTTAATAACAATTTCAGTCTCGCGCGAGAGCTGCGGTCTTACGCACGCGGGATTTTACGTTATTTCCTTATCACTTCTCGCGTGTGTTTGGTTGCGAAACGTAGTTTGCGGGCCAGACAGGAGTTGTCGGCGATTCTTCCTCCTGAAAATCATGCAGTGTGAAACCTCCTGTCGCCGATGCATCGTGCAGTGTGAACACACCAGCAACTTAATCTTACCCTGCATAGTCATGCAGTGTGAAAAGAACAGTGACCCGACTCTTTTGAAAATCGTGCAGTCTGAACTCGGCATTACCCCTTACTCTTACCCATTCCCCTCGGTTTTGCGCGTTCATGTGAGGGGAAGTGGTGTCCCAATTCTCATTTTGACTAAGGGCTAGGGCCAAGGCGTAGGGCTATATAGCCCTTGAAACGAAGTCTGCGGAGGACCACACTTGAAAGAGAGGGGTAGGAATTTCTCAGAAGTGAGTCGCACAAATGTATGTATTTTCAGCAGTTTAATGACACTCGTGTTTTATGATACCTTTAATAAAACGTTCAAGCGGTTTTAATTGTAATGTTTTTGTTTTGAATCACTAGTTAACCGCTAGCTAGCAGCTATGCGCTATTTGCCGTTTGCTAATGTTTTGCTTATGGTGTCACCGGCGCCGCCGTTAAATACAATGAAACAATGTCTTTGACTGATGGCACACAAGCGTGCAAAGATAAAGGGAGACCAGGCAATCGATATCACAACCCGAGACGACGGCATCTTCGTTTGTTTATGTCAACGCGTATCGCCTCTGTTGACGTAGCAGCAGCCAGCTAGAAAGGGAATATGACGCAAACGGTAATCGAGTGGTGTCTCATTTCTTAGAGAAACGTTCTTCCCCCTACCCTCCTTCACTCGGTATCGAAGGGCAAGGGGAAGACGCAGACAAAGGGGTAGGGGAAGGGGGAGGGGTAAGACAGAGAAATGAGATTGGCCCTAGTCTTGGTCATTTAAATATTTATGCTCAAGAAGAAACAAAAGGGAACTCAATTCATTACGCGCTGTGTGGAATGTTTTGTGTGCGCAAACATCCAAAGAATACTGAATTGAGCTTTGTTTCACATCTTCTTGCGCTTGAACGGACCACTTCACTAAAAATAAAAAATAAATTCTTGTGTCTGCGGTAAAGCATAGTCGGTTATGTCTTATGTGAACGTAAACAGTAGAGAAAGATGTGTATCAGTATCAGTGTATTGGATCCATGCTTTAAGTCTTAAAGTGACAGCAGCCTAATATTTCTGATGCTGTCTGTGTATTTAATGTTAATCAAACGACAAACTACAAAGAAAATCATTCACTGCTCTTTACTGAATAACTTTTGTAACTTTTAATAAGGATTAATCGTTTTAATTTATACAGTAAAGACTACCCAGTGTTATTTTACATTTGATTACTTAACTCAGTGTTTCTATCTGAAAACTACGGTTACGTCTACGTAAGTTTTAGCTGTGGTATCAAAATTGGAATAGAGAATTGTGAATATCTAAAATGGTGGTGTCATAACTGCCTGTTTTTGCAAAACATTGGCTGATGATATATATATATATATACTCAAATGCAGTAAGCATGAAACTCTTGAGCCCTCAGAAGTGCCATAGGCATCTAGTCCGGCTTAGTCAGAGTAATTATCTGCATCTCTCTGTAAGTTCTGCTGAGTAATGAGCAGCTCTGGGCTCCTGCTCTGTCTGCTTCACGCTTATTTCAGAAGTGTTGAATAATGAACACCAGGACAGATGAAGGTGAAATCAGAGCTGCGATGGTGTCACTACATTGTGCTGATTTCCTTTGAACACTGTAGCTTTATTCTCAGTTAAAACACAATGCAGTGATGATTTATATCTTTTTTCTACTGATGCTTCCAAGTTCAGGTGCAATAAATATGTCTGGAAAATATGTTCTAGAAAGATTCTACAATCCTTAAAGGTGCAATAAGAGATGTCAGCAGTTTTGTGAACTTCAGTGACACGCCCTCTTTCCAAAACCCCGCCCTCCTGTACTTGTCAGCCAACCAATGTGATGATTGACAGATGGAGCATTTCTGATTGGCATGCAAACATTTTTTTAGAGCACATGTATATAATCTGTAAATTGCATAGTATAATATGCTTTACTTTTTAAAAAAATCTTTTTTTTAGGTTAAAACATAACCTCTTGATCTATAATATATTATTTGTGTTATGTTTATATTAGCATGCTATTACATTCGAGTTGCATTAATTAAAAAATGCTTGGATTTGACCATTCAGACTAAGATAAAAAAAAAATGAAATATTTTTGCTGTTATTATTATATAATACACTGCTTGCAAAACTTTTGCATTCCCCCAAGAAACTTTGCATTTATTCGGAAAGCGTTTACGTTTGTAAACAATGCTTTTGTGTTCCCTTGAGAAACTTTGCGTTTGCTCAGAAAACTTTGCATTTACTCATAAAAGCTTTGCGTTCCCTTGAGAAACTTTGCATTCTTTGATTGATCACAAGGTTTCTCGTGCAAGCGCAAAAGTTTCGCAATTAAAATCATTGTAATACAATTTTCCCATCAATATGTAATGTTTCATGTAGTATTTAGCTACTCCGAAATAGATTAGTCTGAAACACACCATAAAACAGATCATTGTTGCTGTAAGAAACGCCGAAGCGAAGGCCCGGAGACTCGGTGTATCAGCAGGATTGTTCATTGAGAATGTGCTGCTGTCATCAAGTCTAAGGCAGTGATACATTGTATTTTATAGGCATTCAGTAGGCAGTCCTTAAAAGTGTTGACCTTACACACAGCCTCAGAAGTGACCACTTAACCAAAGTATCTAAAGACAATACAGAGATTTAGCAATGCTTGTCCCTAAAGAATAATTGAAACTCAAATGGTTTAAGCAGCACCTGGTCAAGAGAACTAGAGACATGTAAATATCCACACATAGTTTAACTCTTAGGCCCTGTTCACACCTGGTATAAAGATGCGTTTTGATCGATCAGATCACAAGTGGACGATGCTAAATACAGGTGTAAACGGGGTTTAAAACGTTTTGAGCTTGTCCATTTTCGACCAATTCCAGAGATAGTTGAAAACCCATTCGACTGGATTGCTTTCGTAGTCGTCAGATGTGTTCGAACAGCCACAAAAGACCGTCTACTCTCCACTTATTGACCTAATGCATAAACATTATGGGAAGCGCACTAGCCAGACGGGATTTAAACTTTGGCTGGAGACCCAAGTTTAGTTTGGAGACGTGAAAAATGTACCAAGCTCAATGTTCTCTCTCCATTCCTGATTTCTAACACACACTCACAGCGTTCGGCTGGTCTTGTGGCTGTCAGAACAGAAACTAAAGCTGATGTTCTCTGTGTGATTTTCTGTCGTCTCCAGGCGTGTGAATATGTAAATTGTATGAGCTTTTTTTGTCCATTAGATCATAAGATCTAAAAAAAAACCATACATTTACCCACACATAGTCCCTCCCCTCAAAGAAATCAGGACAGAAGTGGTTGAAAGTGGATAAAAGAGACGGATTAAAAAACCAGGTTTAAACGGGAATGTGTCTGCCTCGTCCACTTGTGATCCGATCGATCAAAACACATCTTAATACCAGGAGTAAACAGAGCCTCACTAGGAAAGATAGTTCCCTCTCACTGGAAACTATTAGATCTAATCAGTAAACTGATCATCATGTTGCTCTTGAATGCCAAATACAATGCAGTTCAACTTAGTTTTATCATCGGATGTTAGGTTAGGTCATAGCAGATTTTAAATTTGTGATACCCATCATCACAAAGCTAATGAGCTCAAAAGAAACGCTGCGTCTCTGTGAATCTGTGAACCATTGTTGGACAGTGTTACTTTAGAAAAGAATGTGGATTATATACTTTTTGGTGGCGTAATCTTTTTTTACTATCTCTACCTCAGAAAATGCTGTGTAATCCTCAAGTTTTTTGCCCTTCAAATCAAGTAAAGCAGCGAATTTAAATAATTACTGCTTTAATGGAACCAATTATAGGCACTTGCCTCAAAGATGGGCGTCCCACTGAAACTCCTGATAAAAGGCTCGTCAGGGCCTCGTTCCAGATTGAGGGAGAAAAAGTTCAGCACTCATTCCTCTCAGGGGACGAATAAAGATGCACTACAGCAGCAGCGTATTGTTCTCCTGCTCTTCATTTGAGTACTGTTGTTCCACATCATCATCTAAAACAGAGATATTATTAGTAACATTTTATAATTGTTTTGTAATTATAGCAGACTGTCCCTAGATCAGCTTGCGCTCCGGCCCCTCTCACCTGCTCTTGTCTTTGCTGCCCCCTGCAGGTGGTGGCGTATCACTACTGTCAGGCTGATAACGCTTACACCTGCCTGGTGCCGGAGTTTGTGCACAACGTGGCGGCACTGCTGTGTCGTTCGCCACAACTCGCCGCGTACAGAGAGCTGCTGTTGAAAGAGCCACACATACAGAGCATGCTCAGTCTGCGCTCCTGCGTCCAGGACCCCCCCACTGCCTTCAGACGAGGGGTGCTCGAACCTCTGGAGGCTCTTTATAAAGGCATGTGCTCATTACATTCATGCATACAAAGTGACTTGCAATTTGACGAGGCATAGTCATAATAGACACAATAGTATTCAGATACTTTTAGTTTTTAGTAATATTTTGAATTTATTTTTTTAGTTTTAGTTAAAGTTGTAGTAATTGTGCTGCCTTTTGTCAGGTCTATATTAAGTTTTAGTTTGTTATTTTAGTACATCAAGTTAAACTAAATGGCAAGTTTAAATTTATATTTTATTTTATTTCAGTTCACTTGTACTTTATTTCAAGCAACAAAAATGAATTTCATTTTGGTTCCACTTTACAATAAGGTTTCATTAGTTTACATTAGTTACCTACATTAGTTAACATGAACTAATAATGAACTGTACTTCTACAGCATTTATTCATCTTACTTCATTTCAACATTTACTAATACATTAATATAATCAAAAGTCGTATTTGTTAACATTAGTTAATGCACTGTAAACCCTAGTGAAAAATAAATATACTAAAATGTATTTGAAATATATTTATTTTATGCTAGGTATACTACAAATACATTTACATATTTATGTACTTAATGTAAATACCCTATCATATACCCTATAAATATTGTACATTTGGTATACTAAATTGGTATACTTAACTAATTTACTAAATTACTACCTAAATTGAAACTAATTTTGTACTTCATGTACTTTAGTTTTCCAGAAATAGTGCTGAAGTCCAACTAAAGATATACTTAAGTGCATTTGGTTGTGCTAAAGTGGAACTATTGCAAGTATACTTTAGGTACACTTTAAATTATACAGAGATCTTACTATCCTTACTAACAGTGATATTAAAACACATTTAGTCTTAATATCAAGAAATGTGCACTGTGCAATAAAGAAGTACTTAAGTTTAATTATGATATTTATATCAGTTAGTCTCAAGCGATATGTCAGTGAATATGTTAATGGTTAATACATTTTCACTAGGGAACTATGAACAAACAATTAACAGCTGTAATTATATTAACTAAGTTAACAAAGATTAACAAATAGAGTATCAAATGCTCATTGTTAGTTCATGTTAGTTAATAATGAAACCTTATTGTAAAGTGTTACCTTACATTTTTACGTTTTAATTTTAGTTTCAATTAACTATAATAACCCTGAAACAAACGCATGACCAGATTCCACAAGAGTTTGTGTTTGTAATTGTATCTTGAATGTAAAATGATGCAAAATGTGTGTTAAAGTGTGTATGTTGTTTTTCTCAGAGAGGAAGATCACTCCGGACGAAGACCTCATCATCCTCATTGATGGTCTGAATGAGGCTGAGTTCCACAAACCGGACTATGGAGACACGATTGTGTCTTTCCTCTGTAAGACCATCAACAAGTTTCCAGTCTGGCTCAAACTGGTGGTGACTGTCAGGACCTCGCTGCAGGTAAACACTGGGAATTTTTACAATATTTGCCCTCTGGAATTGATGCACAACTTTATGAGAGAATATTTTCCTAATTGTGAAATAATATAGTGTGTCATCTGTACATGCAGAATACAATTTAGGTATCTGAATAATTAAATCTCATATATATGGGGATAATATGTATACCTAGACTAAAAATAGAATATTAAAAAATACACCACTGTTCAAAATGTTTGGGGTCAGTAAGTTTTTTGTAATGTTTTTGAAAGAAACTCTATTGTGAAATATTATTACAGTTTAAAATAACTGTTTTGTATTGCAATATATAGTAAAATGTAATTTATTCCTGTGATCAAAGCTGAATTTTCAGCATCATTACTCCAGTCTTCAGTGTCACATGATCCTTCAGAAATCATTCTAATATGATGATTTGATGCTCAAGAAATATTGATAATTATTATCAATGTTGAAAACAGTTGTGCTGTGTAATATTTTTGTGGAAACCGTGATTAATTCTATTTTCAAGGATCCTTTGTTGAATAGAAAGATCAAAAGTACAGCATTTATGTTTGTGACAATGTAAATGTCTTTACTGTCACTTTTGATCAATTTAATGCATCCTTGCAGAATAATTAATTTCTTTAAAAAAAGAACTAATCATCAAGCGTAGCGTCAGTTCTGGCAGGTCACATTAGTCAAGCTCGCATCAGCTGACTCTCACCTGATCCGTCTATCCGCGATATTGGTCCTGACTGAATTTAAACTTTTGAACGGTAGTGTAAATGAGATGTTATAAATTTGTTATGGGTGCATTTTTTGCCCTAAATTTTGAATGCCCATTTCTGTGAATTTTTGTCCCAAACCCTGTTGATTTCTGACCCTGTTATGATGACATGGACATATTTAGAAACTTTTGAAATTTGATAATTTCAAAATTACTGGTATAAATGGTTTCTTCGTTTTTTTTTTTTTTTTGTTTTTTTTTTTTTTTGCGTCATTGGTTTATTGTTCTGCTTGTAAATCCTTCAAACATGTTTGTTGTTGTTGTACCTGTGTATGATAGGAATATTGAATCAATAAATAAATCGATTTTTATAGTTTTAACGTATTTTGGAAACTAACTAGTTTTAAAAATTTTAATTTTGCCTAGAAATAAAGATCCTATCCTCATTTTTCACCCTCATATCAATCCAAACCTATATGACTATGATAAGGTTAATCTTCAAAACCAAATTTAAGATATTTTAACCTGAGAGGTCTCTGTCCCTTCATTGAAAGTCCAATTATCCAAAACTTTAAGGTGAAAAGCTTTATAAAAATGCATTATGAATTGAGTAGTTCAACACACGTTTTTGACACGTGCATAAGCTTCTGTGTTTACCATGCGTGAATCGCTCTATGTATGTGTGTTTCTGAGAATAAACACCTACATTAAATCTATTCATCTTAGAAAGCAGTCGTATCTTTTCATAAGGCTTGGATTAAACCGCTCGAATCACATGGATCATATAAGTTTTGGTTATCTGGACTTTCAATGGAGGGACAGAAACCTCTCAGGTTTCATTAAAAATATATATTTTTTATCTTTTAACATTTATGTTTCGACCAAAGTCTTATGGGTTTGGAACGACATGAGGGTGAATAATTAAAATTTTTGTGTTTACTATTCCTATAGCATTACTATTTCATTGTGCATGTTGCCTGAGCTCAACACACCAAAAAGCAGCTACAAAATCTAATACAAGCATGATTTTTGAAAGTTATTGAGCTCTCACCTCTTCCTTCCAGGAAATCACCAAACCTCTCCCTTTCCACCAAATCTCTCTGGACGCCCTGGAGGAAAACGACGCCATCGACCACGATCTCCAGGGCTACATCCTCCACCGCATCCACAGCAGTGCAGAGATCCAGAACAACATCTCCCTCAACGGCAAGATGGACAACACCAGCTTCGGCAAGCTCAGTTCCCACCTCAAGGCCCTCAGCCAGGGCTCTTTTCTTTACCTGAAGCTCACCTTTGACCTGATCGAACGTGGCTACCTGGTGCTCAAAAGCTCCAACTACAAGGTGGTCCCGGTCAGTCTAGCCGAAGTGTACCTTCTGCAGTGTAACATGCGCTTCCCAACGCAGTCGTCCTTCGAAAGGGCTCTTCCGTTGCTCAACGTGACCCTGGCTTCCCTGCACCCACTGACCGATGAGCAGATCTACCAGGCCATCAACGCCAGCTCTGTGAAGGGCACGCTGGACTGGGAAGACTTCCAGCAGAGGCTGGAGAACCTGTCGGTGTTCCTGGTGAAGAGACGGGATGGAACGCGCATGTTCATACACCCTTCCTTTAGAGAATGGCTCATATGGCGGGAGGAGGGAGAGAAGACCAAGTTCCTCTGCGATCCCAGGTCTGACAAAAGTTACTTCAAATACCGAATTCGAGTAAAAATTGGCTTTGGCAATAAATGCACAAACTTACCTAACAGCCTTCTGGTTTGCTGGTTTTGAAGTGGTTCAAAAGCAATTTGTTACAGAGCCAACAATATACACGTTATACCATTTAAAACTTTCTATGGCCTTAAATTAAAGCAAACTGAATTTAAGATTATTTTCCCTTGGTTTCACAGACAAGGCTTAAGTCTAGTCCCAGACTAAAATGCATTATTGAGCTATTTACCTGAAAGCAACTTGCACTGATAGATCTTAAAATATGTCAGTGCCATTGTTTTGTCGCAAATTTTCACACCAGCAATGTCTTTTTCTAAGGAACGTTTATAAAAGCCACTTAAATGTCCTACCTGAACTAAGGCCTAATCCTGGCTTAATCTAAACCCTGTCTGTGAAACCGGGCCTTTAAGATGTTCACCTAAATCAAAGTGTGAGAATAATAATCAGACGCAACATGTACGTCTTCTAACAACATTTATATCAGTGGAAAAGGTTGATCTATGAGACTAACTGTAGCTTGAAGTTTTTTTTATGTTTCTTACACGTTTGGTTTTTTTTAAGGAATGGCCATACTCTTCTGGCTTTCTGGTTCTCCAGACAAGAAAACAAACTAAATAGACAGCAGACAATTGAACTGGGTCACCATATACTGAAAGCACACATATTCAAGGTAAGAGTGTTAAGCAAGGATGTAATAATAGATCACCATGATGCTCATATTTTACAGCTAATGCTTTCATGCATTAAGGCTTTTTGTCCCATTATTGTCTCATACTGTAGGGCCTGAGTAAGAAGGTCGGGGTTTCTTCATCCATCTTGCAAGGGCTGTGGGTGTCATACAGTACAGAGAGTTTGTCTACAGCGCTTTCATCACTCAGAAACCTCTACACACCTAACATAAAGGTACCGCTCCACTTTACAGATCTTACGTTTGTTTCTTACTCTAAAACCAACATTATGGATTTACTGTTTACTTTAAAGGGCACCTTTTATGCTTTTTTTATTTTACATTTCCTTTAGTCAGTGTGTGTATATACTGTAGCTGTAAATGATCTGCAAAGTTACAAAGGGAGTGAATCTCTCCAAAAGAAACGCCTCGTTTGTAGTCCTGTAATTATTTCCGGGACTTAGCTATGTTACCATGTTACACATTTACACATTGATCGCTTACTCAGAGAACGTTTGGGTAAGTGATTTCGCTATGTTGAGGAGACGCTGGTTTTTTTCGCGACTTCCAACCAATACTGACACCACAGTTACCATAAATATAGTTTCAGCTCATGGACCTTTGGCTGAACGTCTGATGCGTAAGGCACACAAAATTGGAAACAGGAGTTTCGTAGTCTTCATCTGATTGGTTGAAATCTACAGGATTTCCGTGAGACCAGTGTGTCGCGTTCTTTACCAGTCCACCTGTAAACAAAGCCATCGTGACGACAAACCCCCTCATTGTAGAAGAAAGCCGTCAGGTTTACAACTTTGACAACAAGCACTTATCAGTATCAACTAAATGCTGGATTTTCAAAAGTGTGTGAAGATCACTCCGCCCTCCTATGTACTTCCGCTCAATTTTCATTTTCCTTCAGTACTCCGTCTGGGTTTGCGGTATATTCGTGGGTTTTCTCCGGCCAAATTTTTACCGGTCCAATCAGCAAACAGAGGGAGTGGCTGAGAACGATGACGTTGAGGTCGTGCGCTAGTTTGAGTTGTAGGGTTACGTCACGACCACACGTTAGCGATTGGTTATGGCAGATCCAGAGTGGCTCTGGGCAGATCCAATAGTTTTAAACTTCAACAGAGTACCCGCCTTCAAGGAAGTTAACGCTTGTCAATGGAGAGTGGCCAGACTCTCTGTACAAATGAAATGTACGAGAGTCTGGTAGGACCAGGCGAGAAGATCACAGCATTGACAGCATTGAAATAGGTCCAAGAGTTTTACACGCCGGTCTGTTATTGTAGGGACATTGGCTTTACATTTTCATGCCCCTAAACATGATGCTGAAGAAAAAACTAAACTGTGATGGTTTGCTTTACATGTCAGTCGGATGGCCTCTTGGTTGTTCTTTGGCCAATGAAGTCTGCTATAGAGTCTTCTGCCTTCAGTCTGAAGATCTGGCTGCGCAAGACTACCATAGATATAATATTACTTACAGCTGTTCATGAAGCCTTGTGAGCTGAAACTGGAAGCTATGTATACAAAACATTTCCAAAGGGGCGTCACCAACTGACGTAGCTCAAATTCATCTGGGCGCAATTGTATAGTCTTAAAACCAATCAGATCGATGAAGGGGATGACGTATGCTTCGAGTGTTGTTCTTTGCTCCGGTTTTAACGAAAACGGTAAGTTTAAATCGCTCAAAACAGACGCGATAATTGATTCGTTTATATACTGTCTATGATTCAAACGAGTGATGTTTCACGGCGGCAACCGGCGTCACATGTTGACGCTAAAGGGTGCCCTTTGCGTCGGATATTAAAGAAATTTCAAAAGCGTCAGTATTATGACGCCCTAGGATGAGAATGCGTTGCATGTAAATCCCTCCCCAAACGTTTCTGATTGGTGCCGCGATTTCAGCGGCACAGTAATGAGTTTGAATGGGCTCTTCTCCAGACTATCCTGAAGAGAGAATTAAAATTCGCCGGAAGTAGTCTGGGTTTTCCCAGGCTAGCTCTAAGCATTTGACCAGTCACAACAGACTGGGTCAGCTGACCAATCAGAGCAGACTTGGCGTTTCGGGAAGGCGGGCTTTCAAGAGACAGGACCTAAAACTGAGCGTTTCAAGCTAGGGGTGAAAAGAAGTGCTACAGAAATGAATGTAGTATGAGGGAAATAATGTGTTTTTGGTAACATTTTACAACAAGGTTTCAAAAGTTAACATTAGTTAATGTATTAATTAACATAAATTAACAATGAACAAAACATTTGTTACAGTATTTATTAATCTTTGTTTATATTAGTTAATAAATATACAGTCGTTCACTGTTTGTTCACAGTGCATTAACTAATGTTAACCAAACAACTTTTGATTTTAGTAAATGTTGAAATCAACATAATTTAGATTAATAAATGCTGTACAAGTCTTGTTCATTCTTAATTCATGTTAACTAAAGTAGTTAACTAATCTTAACTAATGAGACAATATTGTAAAGTGTTATTATTTTTTTTACTTTAAATCATTTAAATGTATTCTTGGAACTCACAGAACGAATTATAATTGAGCATAATATGGGCACTTGAATTTTTCCTTAGGTGTCGCGGCTGCTGATGTTGGGCGGTGCTAATGTGAACTATCGTACGGAGGTTTTGAACAACGCTCCGGTGCTGTGTGTGCACGCTCACCTGGGCTACGCTGACATGGTGAACCTGCTGCTGGAATATGGTGCCAGTGTGGACTCGGCATCTGAGAGCGGCCTCACTCCTCTGGGATACGCGGCCGCCGCTGGACACCTGGGGATAGTTACCGCCCTCTGCAAGAGGAAAGCAAAGGTGCGAGATTTATACTTTTTTACGACAATTTATACTTTTGAGTATGATTTTGTTTGATATGATTTGATATGTTAAAAACCTTGTAGCCTGCTGATACTATAGCTAGTCAAGCTAATAGGGGTCTAACGGTACACAGAAGTCACTGTTCGGTATGTACCTCAGTATTTGGGGTCACAACAGGAAAAAGCAACAAATCCCCAATGCTAGGTTTCTTTTCATGTATTTTGAACTGACTGTAGTGCAAATTACAGTTTGTTCCAGCTAGCGGCATTTAGTCCCCTGAGGTAGGCTAGTTGCTACAGTACGTTACAGCCTCCTTTAGTGTATTACGCACTTAGCAGGAAACAGAATGTGCATAGGTCACAATTCCAAATGATTTTGTCTCATTATAACAGCGGAAACAACTTAAAATACTCCATCATTTGTGGTCATACAGATAAGAGTAAGACTATAATTTTTAGTCTTAAAAATAAACTATATTTTTATTTGTGTACACTCACAATGAAAACAAAATATTGTGCTTTTGTAAAATAAAGAAAACAAACATGATGCTGCTTTCTGCCATCCCGGTTTCCTTTCCGTGAAGTTTGTGGAGCGCGTCACAAAAATGAATCAAAACTAAGCATATAGACTACTAGCAAGCACTTGAACTCTTGTTTTGGGTTGGTGCGTAGATCGTCTCTTCGTCCTCTGCTATTTTTCCTGTTGTGGTGGTTAGCAAACAGTATTGCATTACCGAGTGCGCCCCCTTCTGGAGTGTGGATCGCCTGTGACTGACTGTATTTGTCGTCTGACTGTATGCACTGAACTGTAACTTTCGTTACACCCCTAGAAGCTGCCCATTTAAAATGATAGTTACCAATAAGCTACAATCAAACATGACTAACTGCACTGAAGCTACTTACGGTGATGTTAGTCCAAAATGCTTCTCTTTTGCACTTTTCTAATTGAATATACTGTAGATTTAAAAATGTAATTTCAAATTATATTATCAGCAGAATTGTTTTTGTTACACCTATATGATTAAGTAACAATAATAATAATAATAAGTATTATTATTATTATTATCATTATTAATGCCAAGTAACACATTTGATTAGACTGGACGGTTGGAAGCCATGTGAATAGCAATTATATTTATAAGTGCAACAGAAAATTTGACAATTAGAAATTTGACATTCAAACTTTAATTGAGTAGCTTATCACAAACAGCAGCCAATCAGCAAACAAGACTCATTCTCATTAATTATTCCAAAAACTGATGGATTTATCTGTAATGTCTGGTTTGTTTTAATTGTGTGCCTGGATGCTAGACACTAAGTCGCTTTCACTGGACGTCTGACAGCTGCGCAACAGAAAGCTGATGGGAACACTGAAGTAATGAGTCATCGCTATGGAAACGATACACCGTTTCAACTAATCGCTTTGTTGTAAACTAGAAGGTTTTATAGCCTGTCAACAGCAGACATGAGCGACAGAGTAAACACAAGTAAACGGATGGCTTGTTCTGTTTCTGATGCACTCAGGACAATGGATTTGGAATGTTTGCATCCAGTCTATACACTGCATCTGAGATTTAATACTTCCCTACTATATTGTATGTGAAAAACAGTACAGCAACATACATTGTATTCAGGAAAAAAAAAAAAAAAAATTGGTAAAAAAAAGTACCACCATGACCTACTTCTTAAAGATTGTGAGAAATATGTACGATTTTTGCAGTAAAATATCCAATAACCCTAACCTAATCCGCGACCAACTTCGACTTGCTTGTACTTTATTAGACAGGTGAGCAAATGTACATAAAACTAATCAATATTACATAGTTCAACATGATAAAATGTTAGAATATGATTTGCATGTAATTCTAATGTTGATCTAGCTTACTGCTAGTCTCATATAGCCAACAAACTAACTCATAGAATAACATTCAACACACTCAAATGCAGTTTAGTGTGATACAGTAGTTTACTGTTAGACCAAGTGAAACAGCGCTGCGTTACCTCACAAGTTTAATTTGTCTAATAAACTGGCCTGGTTGAGTAGTAATTCAGCACTTGCTTGTAGTTCAGTAAAATTAATTGTCCTTATTCCTTTATATCCGCGGGATTCGCGTGTGGCGCTGATATCTGTCTCTCATTAGCAATCGCACCCTGCTTCACACTACAGTCATGTTAAAAACATCAATGTATTCACTCATCCATAAACATTATTAGATCCATCAGCATGACGACAAGATCCATAATTCCGTTTACGCGTCATCAACCTACGCCTTTGTTATTGTAAGAGGTTAGCGACCCCTAGTGGCGAAAAAAGTTACATATTGTAGCTTTAAATGGACACTTTACTATCCCATGAGGCCACGGGAGAGGATTTGTGAATGACAGTGAAGCAATGCAACTGACGCTGGTAGGTCACGTGACAGTAACAACATGGCGGATGTAGTACATCCAGATAACATTCATTCTACCCATATTCATACTATATAGATTTCAGATGCACTGACGGTGTTAGAATGTTGCAAACCATATTATTTTTCAAGTAAGCTACAAGTTTTAGCTCATCTCGTTGTGAATCTTTGGTGTAAACTCACCTTAAACAACCCCCCCCCCCCCAACCCCCCCCCCCCCCCCCCCCCCCCCCTCGAACATCTCCATGCCCTCACTGAGACTGGACTAGATGTTCCTCTCCATTTTAGTGCCACAGAACTTTGTAAACGCTCTTTTTCTGCCTGTAGGGCTAATAAAAAATCCATCTATGATTCATGGAAATTTCATTAAGCCAGTCAATCAGATATAAGCTTACGATTTTGGCTTTCGTGTCCTCAGTTCGCATCACACCTTGCTGAGTAATATTTGTGTGTGTGTTTGTCCTCTCCATAGCTCGACCACTCGGACAAGCACGGTCAGTGTGCACTAGTGCACGCCGCTCTTAGGGGACACCTGGAGGTGGTGAAGTTCCTCATTCAGAGCGACTGGGGCCAAACACACCTCCAGACCCCATCCCCTACACAGTCACAAGACACGCCCTCCCCAACACAGGCCACGCCCTCCCCCACACCACCAGAAGCCACGCCCTCTCCTACTCAAGCCACGCCTCTGGAATCACAGCCGTCCAGCCCTGAGCAACAGGAGGATTCAGCGCAGACACCGCAGGAGTCGGAGCAGAAGGTGGAGGAGCAGGACGAGACTCCAGAAGAGTCGGGACAACAGACACAAGCAGACGCTCAGACTGAGCAACAGACATCGGCACAGCCGGTGTCCTTCAACAAGAGCCTCGCAGTACAGCAGGCCCTTATAGCAGCAGCGAGCATGGGTTACACTGAGGTAATGCCCTGCTGCTGTCTCACTGTTCCCAGCATGCTTCTTGCTCATATAGCTACTAATTGTGTCTATGTCTTTAAGATTGTATCTTATCTCTTGGACCTGCCTGAGAGGGATGAAGAGGACACTCAACGTGCCCAGATTAACAGCTTTGATACCCTGTGGGGTGAGACAGGTAAAGCTTCACTCTTACACTATTTATTAAATAATTGTATACTAAAATATAGTGAGCTGCCTACTGAGGCGGCATGCTTATTGACATGAGATTCTAAAGTAGCTGATTTAGAGCACTGCATAGATCAATCACTTTTTTTTTTTTTTTTACTTTGGTTCGGGAAGTATTTTTCCTTTTCATTTTTTGCCGTAGAGAGTTTTAAAAAGTCTTCATTTAAGAGATCTAAGCCATGAACCAAACCAAACCAGTTATGGGAAGAATCACAACATTACAAACTTTGATTAGAAGCAAAAAAAGATTATCAGAAAAAAAGACAAAGGTACAAGACTGGGGATAGTTCACCCGAAACTGAAAATTCTGTCAGTAATTACTCTCCCTCATGTCGTTCCAAACCCACAAGACTTTCGTAGAACACAGTTGAAGATATTTTGAATGAAACTTGAGAAACTTGACAGGCCACATAACTACCACTTTAATGCTTCAAAAAGTTCGGGAATCTCTCAATTCAAATGGATTAGTTTTATGATCTCTTTATGAACTTTTAAAAGCATCTAAGTGGTAGTTGCATAGCTGTACCCAAATGAGGGACAGAAAGCTCTCAGATTTCATCAAAAAGGTCTTCAATTGTGTTCTGAAGATGAACTAAAGTCTTACGGGGTTGGAACAACATGAGGGTGAGTAATTAATGACAGAATTTTCATTTTTGGGTGAACTATCCCTTTAACAGCTTTATTGATTTAAAAAACTACAATCCCATGAAGCATTGCGAAAAAGCATTAATTAAATCTATGAATTTAAAGATGTTGATTGTGTATATAGAAACTTTTTATATTTATTATTTATATTATTATAAGTAGTTTGAGAGAGTAGTGATATTGATTCTCTGATTGGTGGAAATTAACTTTAAAGATAAACTTTAAAGCGCTGAACCAAATGACTGTAAACTTGATCTTATTAAAAATCTTATATGAAACCTCCTTCCCTTTCTTTGTACTGCAATACTTGTGAGGCATGTTGAATGAAACATTTTTAACATTGCTCTTGCTTCTCCTCTTGCAATCGCATTGCCATTTGCTTGCTGTGTGAAGAATGCATATAATGTGCTCTGTTTGAGCTTTAAAATGCTGTCTGACTGGATGCTGGAGCTGGATGATGACATTTTTGGCAGAACTGCTTTATAGATGAAATGAACTAATTTAATAATTGAAATTTCTTTTCAACGGAAACCGAATCAACACTGAACTGACTTCAGCTGAACAACATCCGAAATGCATAATTTTCCTATTATCACCGTAAAGCTGCTTTGAAACACTCTGTATTGTATAAAGCGCTATAAATAAAGGTGATTTGACTGTCTAGACAGGTAGCTGATGATTGACAGCTCTGTCCTGCTCTTCTCCTCAGCACTGTCAGCAGCAGCGGGGCGAGGGAAGCTGGATGTCTGCCGGCTGCTGTTGGAGCAGGGCTCTGCTGTGGCACAGCCCAATCGGAGAGGGGTGGTGCCGCTCTTCAGCTCTGTGCGTCAAGGGCACTGGCAGGTAATTGATATGATTTTCCCTGGGCATCACAGCAAAATGGCTGTCCACTGCTCCGGGTGTGTGTGTTCACAGTTTGCAGTGTGTGTGTGTGCACTACTCACTACTCCTAATGTGTGTGCACTAAATTGGATGGGTTAAAAGCAGTGGATAAACTCCGAGTATGTTTCCATACTTGGCCTTCACATGTCCTTTTCAATTATAAAGACTCTTTTTCCAGCTTTGTCCTTTTAAGATTTGTCTACATGTTTGTCTTTCAGATTGTGGATCTGTTGGTGTTGCACGGAGCAGACGTAAACCTGGCTGATAAACAAGGCCGTACTCCGCTCATGATGGCCGCCTCTGAAGGGCACCTGGACACAGCGGAGTTCCTAATGGCTCAGGGTACATGATATACACCTTTATGACACAAGGGGGCAGTTTTATGAAGCTTGCGTCAAATATACTGTACCTCATGTCTTTTGTGTATTTGTAGGTGCGTCTATGGATCTTGTAGATAAGGAGGGTCTCACTGCGCTCAGCTGGGCATGTTTGAAAGGACATCTGTCTGTGGTTCGTTGCTTGGTGGAAAGAGGTGCCGCGACGGACCATGCTGATAAAAACGGACGGACGCCTCTCGATCTGGCCGCCTTCTATGGAGACTCAGATGTGGTGAGCGATATTTCAGTTGGCTTGACAATTTTGGGTTAAGATTTTTCAAAATACTTAATCTGAGACCAAAATTTCCTCCTAGTTCTTTCAAACTACATTCACCACACGATTTCTTCAGTCTATTTTGACTCTGGTTGCCAAATCTCTGTACTATTATAACTAATTGGTTTTCCCTTAGTGAACTATTAAAAATTCCCAAAACCTCATAGACTTGCTTTGAAAAGTTTAAAGTAATTCCACCCAAAGCATTCAAAGAAGATCCTCCAAACCTGGCATCACCCTTTTGGCTGTTTTGACCTATTATGCTACAGTGTTTCCTGTAGATGAGTCTCTTTTCTTTTTGTGCTCTTTTTCTGTCTCAGGTGCAATTCCTGGTGGATCATGGGGCTTTGATAGAGCATGTGGATTACAGTGGAATGCGTCCTCTGGACCGGGCCGTCGGCTGCAGAAACGCATCGGTGGTGGTCGCCCTGCTGAAAAAAGGAGCCAAAATCGGTACGACTGTAGCTACGTTTACATGCAACCAAATAATCTGTTAGTAGTTGGATTGATGGTTCAAGCAGACTGAAAAATCGATCCGGTTGAGCTCAATCTAAATTACATTTCGAACGGATTGGAAGGAGTATTGTAGACCTGAAATAATCTGATCAATCGGAAAAAAAGTAAGCATGTAAACGCTTGAATCCGAACATTTTCTCAATTGGATTTAGAAGTTCTTTGCACACATGCGCAGTGCCATGATGCATATATTTACATGCATTTTACATCTTACAAACTAGTCAGTGAAGGCTCCGAATGCACCATAAATGAATATGTGAATTGGATAAGTTTTGTCTTCGTATGAACAGAACTTTCAGAATCTGAAAATGGATTGGGTTCATTCAAATTGATGAAAATATGTGCATGTAAACATACCTAGTGTATGTGGCTCAGGCTTTGCCAACAATGAGGAAATCAAATGTCCCCACAAGCAAAGTAACACCAGAAATCCCAGACCCTCAAATGGTCCCCTAAAGGAAAGCGGCTTATCACAAGAGTTCGGGCCATGATACTAAAAACCCAACATGTATCTGTATGTTTTTTCCTTTAGCTCAGCTTGTGCTTGCCTGCTTTAGCATTCTGCTGCTCTGTGCTTTACTTCACTTACTCCAGCTGCTTTTGGTTAACGCGTCTCTCTCTGGAACCTTAACCCTTTTTGTGTGTGGTGTTTGCATTTTGTTTTCACTCTCTACCTGTTTCTCTTGCTGAGAAAATCTTTCTCTGTTTGTCAACTCAATGGTCGGTGAGAGATAGATTAACGTTGTTGGTGCTGGTGCCGTTTTGTTGTTTAACTTTTAATTTTCAATTCTTTAGCTGAAGCTCTTATTCCCCACCACTCACGGCTGCTTTTTTGTGTTCCCCCTCACTTTTCTTCCACAACCACCGCCATCTCTCTTCACTACTTCTTTCTCCCACTCTCACATTCACTCACCTACACACACGCCACTCTCATAACCACCTCTGGTTGTGCTGCTCACCTCATCTCACTCTCCCCACAACCCTAATCCTCATTCCCTCACTCTCACAACCCCTGACCTCCGGCCACAGGATGTCAGACACTGCCGAGTCGCCACAAAGGAGGTAATGCTTGTGCTCAAGCTGCTTGCATCTTGCTTCCCTTCAGGCATCCTGGCAGCTCTCTTCTCTATGTTCTGTGTCCAGTGGTGTGTCTGGGTGCTGTATCTATCTTCTGACTGTCTGTCCATCTATTGTCTGTCACTCTGTATATTTCTCTATATACCTACCTCACCTGGGTTTCCCAAACTATGAAAATAGAATCTTATGATAATGTATTAAATTAGTTTGAAATGAATGTGAGCTATTAATCTAAAGATTAACATAACTCCCAAAATTTCACAGGGCATTTATTTACATCATTTAAAGGGATGGTTCTCCCAAAAAATGTATGCTTTTTTTTTTTTTTTTTTTCTCAGTAGGGTCCAATATTTTGGTCCCCATTTACTTGCATTGTATCGGCAACGGTTGAAGCATGACAAAGAGTTTGGGAAATCCTGTATTAAACAATAGCATCATTGCTAATGGTTAAAGATGAAAGGATACAGGGAATGAGAAGTTGAGTTCGCCCTGAAGGCATCCTCATCCTGTTGTCCATGCCTTCATCTGTTTGTTCTGATTCCTGAGTGTTCTGCACTCCTCGTCTCTCTCCATGTTTTCCCCTCAAACCTTCGATTGTCCATTTTGACCCATCAAACATCCTGTTACCCCATAGGTCCTGCTACCTGGGCAATGGCGACGTCTAAACCTGACATCATGATTATCCTACTGAGTAAACTTTTAGAGGAAGGAGATGGCTTCTACAAGGTCAGATATGCTCATCATTTACCTCTAATGTTTGCACAGACTTGTCTAGAACAAAGACCTTGGCTCTATGTATTTACACAGTCAATCATCTTTTCTCCTGCAGAAGGGTAAAGTGAAGGAGGCAGCTCAGCGCTACCAGTATGCTCTGAAGAAATTTCCCCGTGAAGGATTAAGTGAGGACCTGAAGACCTTTAAAGAGCTCAAAGTGTCTTTGTTCCTGAACTTGTCTCGCTGTCGGAGGAAAATGAATGTGAGAACAGCATGAACGTTACTAAAAATACTCTTTCCAAAGTCTCATTACGATTATAAGTGCACACAGTAAGGCTCAGGATATATGTTTGTGATGTTGCAATATTGTAACTGCGGTATGCAGCATGTCATAAGAACCTTGCTGATGTACCTCTAGGACAACTGTGCAAAATAATGAAATATCAACCCCCAGAATACAAAAATAAAAATATATTTCACTGAACACACTTTCTTGGTCACAGGACTTTGGTATGGCGGAAGAATTTGCTACCAAGGCTCTGGAACTGAAGCCTAAGTCTTATGAGGCATACTATGCTAGAGCCCGTGCCAAGCGTAGCAGCAGGTAGGGTCATTACTTTCTTTCTTTTCACATCAAATTACTTATAGATGGCTTAATATTTCCATTGCCACTCCATAGGCAATTCGCTGAAGCACTAGAAGACCTAAGGGAAGCCATAAAGTTGTGTCCCAACAATCGTGAAATCCAGCGCCTCCTTCAGCGCGTGGACGAAGAGTACAGGCAAGTTACCCAATCTGAGGAGCCAGAGCTTGAGCCTCCTCCATCTCCACCACCATCTCCCTTACCAGTGGAGGAAGATGAGGAGCCCCCTCATCACACCCCTCCTCCTGAGCCAAGACTGGATGACATGGAACCTGTTCAAGACTTGTTTGAGGATGACGACTTCCTTGAACAAGAGCTAGAAGCTGTGTCAATTGGTCTTGCCTCTGATATTCACTCGAACGCTTCAAGCCTTGCCATTATACGTAGTCCACCCCTTTCTCCGACCCATCATGACACTGGCTACCTATCTGGAGGGCAGGCCTTTGAGTTTCACCCGAGCTCCTCCTCCATGTCATCTCCTACCCATCATAGTTACCAGTCCACCTCCCCGTGTGTCTCCCCAACACATCAGAACTCTCACTACCGCCAGAGTCCACCCCATACTTCGCCCGCCCATCAGTCCTCCTACCGGTTCAGCCCTCCACCCATGGGCGGTGGAGGGAACCAGGGCATGGAGTACCAGAGTCCTCCACCATCTCCTCTTCGGCGTGGGGGTCCATTCAGAGCAAGCCCTCCAGTCGAGAGTGTGTGTATGTATCGTTCCCAGTCTGGCTCTCCAGTCCGCTACCAGCAGGAGCCTTTACCTAGCCGCCCTAAATCGCCACTGTTGAAGATGAGCAGCCAGCGATCCTTCCAGCTCCAGTCGCAGCCTTCCCAGAGCTCTCAGACCAGCCAGCACCACCAGATCCAGGGTCTTCGCCTGCAGCCCTCGATGGCACAGATCGTCCGCACTAACCAGCCCAGTAACAGTGTGTACAGCCAGTTGGCGCATCCACTCAGCAGCAGGTATCAGGGATGTTCCATGGATGTGGACAGGGAGAGAGATCGGGAGCCAAGACTTGTGTACCAGCCCTCGTTGGATGGCCGGTCAATGTCTCAAGTGCAATCCAGCCTTAGTGTGGGAGCTCTCTGTCAGCACGGGAGCCGAGGTGGGCCTGCCGGGGTTCTGGAGTCAAACTTGGGGAAAGAAGATCTCCCTCAACGCCCTGCTTCAGCCTACCGTTCAGCTACAGGGGGACCTGGAGGCATGCGTTTCAGTCAAACCCCCCAGATTAGCCGCAGTCAGTCAGCGGCATACTATCCTGTCTCCAAGCATGAACTTGAGAGAGCAGTGGCCGCCTCTGCTCTGTCACCTTGCCAACTGGGCTCTCCGGAGATCCCCCACCTAGTGCGCAGACCTATCAGTGCCAATACAAGTGACCTAAAGCAGCACGTACCGACCCCCAGACCACTGATCCACTCCCAGAGCGTAAATCTTCGCTTCTCCCCATCCAGCAGTAATATCTCCTCAGGCTCCAGCTGCAATCTAGCCCCTGGCTTCAGGCCTTCCTCCTCCATGGCCCAAATGGAAATCCCGTTGCAGACCACATATGAGCGAAGCTTCGACGAGCCATCTGCCCTCTCACCCTCTCAGAGCGGACTCTACTCGGGTGAACCCGCCCGATCCCGGGCCACTCCATTTATGGGCGTCATCGACAAGACTGCAAGGACTCAGCAGCAGTACCTTCTCCAGCCTTCCCGGGCCTGGCCCGTTTCATCCCTGGAATCGGTCATCACTAGCCCCACTTCGCCTGGCAACTTGATCCACCAAGCCTCCACCGCCTCTTCCTACAGCCCACCTACATCTCTAGGCAATATTGCCTACTACAATAAGACCAATAATGCCCAGAATGGACACTTGCTAGAGGAGGAGTACTACGTCCAGCCGCAGCCCTCCTCCCTAGGCAAGCTTGCTAATGGAGGGGCCCGTGATCGAGACCTCCTAGAGCGGGTGAGCCAGGTGCCAACTTACCAGGATGTTAAAGTGGCGCGGACAATGCCTGTGGCACAGGCGTACCAGGAGAACATGTACCGCCAGCTTTCCCGTGATGCCAGACAAGGTCCCACCTCGCCCATCAAACCAAAGAGACCCTATGTGGAGTCAAACGTTTAATAGGCACCCAAAAGGGTGGGCGCAAAGGTGTGTGTGACAGTGAATGTTTGTGTCAGGTTGTACGTATGGGACTGTGTAGGTGCAGGATATTAAAACCAGTATTTCAATTAAAAGGAAACTGAATATTAGACATACTTTTAATAAACTAAAAAAAAAAAACAGTGTTACAAAGGTGTGTACAGATACCTGTGCCTACTTCTGTTGGAAAAAAAACTTTTAGAATTTATGTGGTGAACAGGCTCCAAATATCCTGACAGCACCCTTTTGGAGTATTAAAATACAGTATGTAAAGGTAAAAAAATGTTCTATAAAGCTCTGCACATTATAAGAAAGCACATTTAATGACGTTCCACAACAGAGGCCTACATGCAGAGAAATAGTGTCTTGCCATCGTTCCTAGCACTAAAGTGGATATAAAACTGGGAATCTGTGTTGAACTCATTCTCTCTCTCTCATTTACTCTCTCTCTCTCTCTTCCCAATGAAACTAAACAAATTTGCTAGGCATTCTGGACAACATATTGTTGGATTGTTCAATACTGTAAAAAGGAAAAAAATGTTTCAGAAAAACTAAGCTGTAGTTACAGAAGGAAAAGAGGAATATTTATAATTAAGTTATATGATGTATAGAAATATTAAAGCAGTTTTTGTGTCAAGTTTATTTTTTCATTTTTGTTTGGGTTTTATGTCTTTCATTTTGTAGCTATTGATTTGAGCTTTTGGAAATGGTATCAGATATTTTTAAAATAATGATTCAGAGTTTATGACTGGAGGTTATTATCTTTGCAGTTATTACCTTATAATTCTGGTTCCCAAGCAGAAATATCGTTTATCAAATTTCACAGTTGTACTGTGGCAATAATATTAGTTTAATCAATTTCTTGGGAATAAGCTTAATAAGATTTTCAAGTAACCCTCATATAGCTTTTGTCTATTTAAATTAAATGATTTCAGTAAATTACCATGTACTGGAGTGGCAATCCTGCCGCATTTCAAGTAGAAGAATGTATCACACCATAGTCGTCTTATGAACTCTACAGTATGTATACTACGCAACACAAAGTTTCAGGGGCGTTTGCAAGGTAGTAATACAATTTCTTCTCTCTTTTTTTCAATTTCTTTATTGTTCTAAGAAATGAAATATTGCATTGTCACAGAGAAGCATCAGTATATCAAGTGAAGTATGTTTGTTTTAACTTTTAAACTTTTATTCGTAACTTTGGTCTGCACTGACTGTCTGGACATTTTTGAAGAGAGCACTTTATTCATTCGTAAGGATTGTATGGAATGTGAATATTGGGGGGCTAAAGATGTTTTTTGTTTTTTTTGACCTGGGATAGGACATCCTTACTAACGAACGTTCAGTGAACACTGGAAAATAACCTGTGATTAGTTGTACTACTAGAAAACAAATAGAAGTCATTGTCCTTGGTGCAATTCTAATTTTTCAAGCAAATGAATGAACAATAATATAAAAGAGCAAAATTATGTTTTTAAAAAGATATAAAATGTGTATATAACAGCCTTTATAGAGCGCAGTGTACTTGCTGTATATAGTGGCCAAATGTGTTCATGCATACAAAATCCTGCTCTCCTCTGCAAACGCGTCGCCAAATGCAGCGCGAGAAGGACTTGATGAGCCTCACGTGTCAAACACAGTTCAGTGGCATCACACACTACCGAAATGCAAACCAGCCGTTTTGAAATAGTGTATTTGTCGTGTATTCAAATAAAAAAAAAAAATAACAATATACAGCTAGTTCCTTTTGAAATTCTCTGCTTCAGAATGCAATATTATCAACATGCAGAGCTTAAATGTGGCTTTGGTCTTCTCAAAAATACAGTATATGAACAGATATCTAGACAGCTTGTCTTAAAGGCAACCATATTCACCTTTCTATTGCTGTCAGTGTAAACCTGCTTGAATCGAGAGATGCCTCATGGTCAACTTTGGGGAAAAGTGAAATAAATACTGAGGGCTCATCAAGGGCCTCTTTAGAGTGTTGTGGTTTTTCAGTGCAATTCTTTTTTTTTGCTGTACATAACCTGACGCATGATTTATCCTCCATTCCCCTCCGAAATCGACATACACAGACATTCGTGAATCTGCCGTGTGTCTCCAATAGAGGAACTTAACAGAAATACTGATCACAACAAATCTCACACTCATCTGACATTTACCTCTAAAGGTTTTGGCCATTCTTTTTATTTTTCAGTTGGATTTGAGTTGATTTTAATGTATTTGCTTGCCAAGCAGAGTTTCTCGTCTGTAAATGTGTGCTTTCAGAGCGCTGTGACAACGTTTAATGACTTCAATAAACCAGAATGTGTTTTTATCATGTCAGTGGTCATTTTTATACACTCTACGTTTAATAAGAGTTACTTTATAAGAAATGTATAAAACTGGTCGAGCTTAAAAGATGATTCCTTTTATTGTGGTTTCTTTTATTAGGCCTACAGCTGGTACACAACTGCACTATTTGTCCTTTCAGACTATTATTGCTCATACTTGACAAACGGACACATATTAAACTGACACATATGATAGCTCAAATCATGCAGCTTGTTGAGGATAGAAAGTTACATTTCTAAGTGATCAGACTAAGTGATTTTCCCCTGGCAGACACTAAAACAAAATAGCCATATCTAAACACCTTAGCAACACCCTAGCAACAATTTAGAATCAGACTAAGCAAATACTAGAGAAAATGTAAACATCTAGTTTTCTTCACACTTTGCGGAAACAGAATATAGATTGATTTAGACCATTCAAAAAACTTAAAAGCATAATAAAATAAATAGAGAAAACAATTGAACTTTTTAAAAAGAATCATCAAAGAACAACAAGAAACAATTTCACCTAAGAGTTTCTTTGGCACAAACTAAATGTTTATGAACGGCAGCAATCCAAATTCAATGTCCCTTCTTTTTTTGTGTGTGTTAATGATTGATCTTCAAGATGATGGTTCAAACACTAAAACAAATCTGCGACATTCACCTTTACTCCCTCTTGGGTTTGGCTGTGAGGAGATGCACAAATCCTGGCACTAACACCATGACCACCTGCGGCACAATGGTGTATTTCAGAAAGAACAGGGAGTAGAAGAGAAGAGGAGGAACAGTGGGTAAAGGGAAGCTGCTGATGTAGTGGAGGGCCATGGACGACAGGGCCAGACAGAGAGTCCTGGGCACCCATGGAAGAGCCCATCCACCTGGCTTCCAATACTGTGCAAGTCCTAGTCCTAGCAGAATCCCGGCATCACGGTTCAGAGAGGAGAAGGGCGCAGTGTCCAAACGGATCCACTCGGAGTGAGAACACCACCTCTTAGCCAGAGAGATGGACCTGCGGTTCACAGTATGAGAGTGTGAGTTTGCAGTGAAAAAAGTCATTCATACAGATTAAAACTCCTTAATGCCTGCAGACGGTGTGATTTCAGCAATCCTTTAAGATCAATACAAATCACACTGTACGACATAGTTATAATTAACTTGGGTACATGTATGTAAACTGTACGATGATGACACCTATTGAATCTTAGGCTACGACGCAAGTTAGTATAGAAGAATAAAACATCATCAGCATGTGCTAGTGGTGAACAAATAAAGCAAGAGCAATCACACTTTGGCAATTGTGGTTTTATGTGCGCTGGAAAAAGAGGAGGAAGAGAAAGAGGAGAATATGGACGTGGTCGTGGCCATGCCAACTTGCCATGACAATATTACAACTGGAGCTTGAGGAGTAGTTTTAAGTTTTAGCGTCATGTCACGTTGATCAATTCGCCACTTCATGTTGCATTTTTATTGGCTACAACACACTGTGAGATGATCATGATAAAGTTCTGACACTGTCTGAATATTATCACAGGCTATCTTTGGTCATAAGACCGTGATAATGGCCGTCTTTAGCCCTATTCGCACGGGATAAGTATTACCTGGTGACCTCTAGTCATTTGTAATAATTGCGGAGGTTGTCTGTGATCTTAATCCCGTGCGAATCGTCATCTCTGTGATTTGTAAAGTAAAAATTCCTCCGCAAATGACCTAGCATATTTCACTGAACACCGAGGTCCTGTGATAATATTAGTCCCGTGTGAATCGGCATCTCTGTGATTTGGCGGGGTCGATTATAATTTTTTCAAGGTTTTTGTTTCCTGTACGCTTTTTTATCCATCTTTCGCGAAGAATGGAGTGTTTTGATAGTATTTTGGGTGCTGGGTCATATCGCTATACACACCATTCGATACAACTAAACAATTTGCAGAAAGAGAAAGCTGAAAACCATCAGAAGAGCAAAAACAAAAAGAATGATTAGCTGGAGATGGATGACATGTATAGCAGCATGCGGTAAGGAACATTCTTCTGTTTATGAGATATCATACAGCTAGACCTATAATAACGACAAGACATTTCCAAGCAATAGCCTACTGACGTCATATCCGGGAGATAAGTCAGTAAATTCGAGTAAAATCACAGGCTTCGCTTATCCCGTGCGAATGCGCCACACGAAATTCAGTTTTCTAAATCACACGAGGTCCCCAGATAACACTAATCCAGTGCGAATAGGGCTTTAGAAACTCTTCTCACTGTACGACGTACGACCACAGAAACCGCCACGATTCGTCATCTTTAGTCTGGGACAGCCCAAAATCATACAATTTGAACCGGGCATAATACAAATATGCAATGTATATGTGATATTTTGAGGATTAATATATTATAATTAGTGGTTGACAATGCATTTTTCAATGCTCATTTTCCTTTGCACATTTTATATAATATAGTGCTATAATATAATATGACGAAGTATAGTGCTATAAAAAACTTAGCTAGTTTTACAACCGGTTTAATAACCGTAGTTATTTAATTTAATTGTAACAATTGAGATGCACACGTGTTGAATTTAGATGTGTTAAACTAGAAAAAAGTACAGTTTTTACACAATATCAACTCAATGTCACATTGTACCCACCAAGAGAGATCAATCCCAGTCTTTTGCAGGGCACCATGCAGCACAAGAGCTCCAAAGAGCAAAGTCACGCTACAGCAAAAGAAGAACAGCAGAGGGCGACATTCAGGCACTGTCCGGTTCAGAGAGATCCCCAGCAACACCCCTGCGGAGAGAGGGAAGTGAAGATCCTGGCTATGAAGATATGAGGATGCATGCATGCATTTATTAATGACTGACCTGTCAGAAGACCGGCAATGACTTGATGAGGGAAGTGAGCCAGGATGAAGATCCGAGAAAGGCCCACACATCCCAAAAATACTGCATACAACAGGTACGGCACTGCAGCTAATATCTTACTGTACCACAAAGAGTTTTAGTTAGTATTACACATGAATAAATAACATTCATGTGTCTGTGTGACTTATAAGAGAGCGTGAGAAAATTACAAACAATTTGCATATGTAGAGTATCATATTTGATACGTCAGGCTTTTATGGCTCATATAGTTTGATATAGTGAGAGTTTGAAGAGGAGGGAAAAAAACAGTTTTATTTAGAGGCTCAAACTGTGCAGAAATATGGAATTTGGTGCAGATGATGGTATTTATATGGCCAAAATGTAAGATGAAATTAGGCTGCTACTAATACAAATTGGATATGAATAGAAGTTGTCACTTCATAAGTTGTATATCAGCCAATAGTAAGATTTATATTTAAATGCTTAGTTTTATGATCAAATCTCTGTAGTTTTATTTAAACCATATAATGCACTGGAGTACAATGATGATTGAGAGATAAACAAATAAACGTTCCTCATGGATTATATCTGATTTAATAAGAGATTTTAATATATGATTTAAAAAACCAAAAGTATGGATAATCAAGTAAGGTCCAATAAATATTGATCTTGAAATATTACAATATAAAAGTTGTTGTGACGTTTACTGTAAAGGCTTTATAGGGTTAAAGACAGACCTGCCCGTGCGAGTGTGAAAGAATGACGCCAGTGAAGAGACGATCAGCCACCAGACAGCACTAGTGACCATGGCATGACCTGAAGGACTGCCTGAGAGAGATGGCGGAGGGATTGGGTCTTCACATCTGGAAATGGTTCAGGTAAAGTGATCTGTAATGAGGAAGATTAGTGCGCTGCTTTACCTGGGCCAGTCTCACATGTCGACAGGAACTGCTGGACTTTCGGTGGGTTTTTAGAAAACAATCCAGATTCTCCAATCCACCAATATGGCCTCTCGCCAAACAGGAACCTGAATGTCAAGTTAAAGAAATTACAGTCAACATGAATGAAATGCCATTCACAACCCAATAAAACTGAGAATATGAAAACTAAAATACATTCTCTACAGTTTACTTTCTTGCACTTTAAATGCCCTCAGAATAATTTATAACCAAAAGAGTAAGAAATTACTATATTGATTTAATGAGTTTTTCCCTGAAATAATTCTAATATGCTAATTTAGTGCTCAATAATAATTGGTACCCAATTATTAATAAGTTTTTTTTTTTTTTTCTAATCCCAAACTTGTGAATGGCAGTGTATCAAGGTCTCCACAAAAAAAAAAAAAAAAAAAAAAAATTATATATATATATATATATATATATATATATATATATATATATATATATATATATATAGATAAGACATTATTTTAAACTGTAAAATATTTTGGAATAATAATTTATATAATTTCAATGATTTATATGTGGTTTTAGGATGCCATGTGGATACTTGTAATATTTATATAAGAAATGCTGACAGTATTCTTCTGACTTTACAACAAGGAACAAGCTTCCATAAGTAATAATAATAATAATAATAAATCATATATATATATATATATATATATGTATGTATGTATGTATACACGCATACTGTACACACACATACATATATATTTATATATTACATAAGAAGTAATTCTAAAACTAGTTTGCACTACAGAAGTTTATCTATCACAGACGTTTATCCATCATTGGGTTTCATTTTCACACATCCCAACATGCAAAGCATTTCATACCATTTGAGAACCAAATTAAGCCACTCTGATAAAGCTGCTACCCAGAGAACAGCGATGCCAGTCCTTCGATGGATGTAAAACACGACAGGAAAGACCAGGAGAACCGCAGCTTTCGGGTCTCCCATATGAGAAGCGACGAGCCAGAAATCCTCCAGGCTTCTCGTTCTCCGCTGAAGAGCCTCCGCCACCCAAACGCCTTGGCGGTGAACGGTCTCCATTACAGGATGATGAATGAACGTCCACAGATAACATTAAGGTCCCCTGTTCATCTTACAGGTAAAAGACTGAGTGAATAAGTTAAACCAACTGTCAGAGAAGCCGCTGAGCTGGCAGGAGCTGAGACCTCAACGTTACCGTTTGTCACGGGTACCGCAGTGGGACAAAATTCATCTGCTAAAACGCATATTTTCAATAAGGAACTTGAATCATCAGCACATTCGAACTTATGGACTTTTACCGAAAAGGTTTTTTCAGTTCACCTTATTCTACTTTAATAAGTAATTAATAATAATTAATAAATATTAATAATAATTATCTGAACAGTGAAACGGGCTCTTAAATTAAATTTGAATTAAATCAAAAAAACGAATCTATAATATTACATAATATATATATATATATATATATATATATATATATGTATATATATATATATATATATATATATATATATATATATATATATATATATATATATTAACACAAAATAAGAAACTTGTGAAAACAATAAATAGCCTATTCTAAAACTTTTCAAAATAATGTAACCACCAAATGTTACATTTTGTTTGTTTGTTTGTTTGTTTTTATGCTGTTATTCTTTTATATGTTTGTTGCTATTTATCTCACATTCTCTGAACGGTTCTCTATAATGTTTGCTCTATATAATATGACTGTTATTTCTTAAATAAATACAACTTTTTAAAAAACTAATATATTGTAGTTGAGATTGTTTTATTGAATTCGCAGTAGAAGAATAAGTCATAAAAAATAAATCCATCTTAAATCAGACGTCAGTTATAACTCTAATAGGTACATCAGTTATTTTATTTTTTTTCAATGACAGATGTCAACAACTTTACGATTGTTCTTTATCCAGATTAAAGACTCATGAAAGATCTGGAAAGCAGTCTACCATGTGGTACCAGTACAGTTTACATTTATTTTGCCTTGTATATACATGCTTATATATATTTCTCAAATAAAATAAGAATTTTAATTATGTTGTCCATCTCTAATTAACCAGTACTATTGAATAAACGAGAGTAGTAAGTCTATTTATTTATTTATTTATTTATTTATTATTATTATTATTATTATTATGTTTTTTTTTTTGTTTTGTTTTTTTTTATAGAAGGATAATCGTGTTACCACTCTTTCCTGTCACCTGACGTGCCACTGCGTCGGTAGCAGTCACGACGTCGCGTGCGTTTACGTAAAGCTCGCGCTCCGGTTTCCCTGGCGGAGAAGATGGCGGCTCCTGGACCGGGGGAGTATTTCAGTGTCGGGAGCCATGTCTCTTGCCTCACCTGTTTAGGCCAACGTTTGCAGGGAGAGGTGGTGGCTTTCGATTACCCGTCCAAGATGTTGACTCTGAGTATCCTTTCTTCCTCGGATATGTGCGTTTAAACGGCTGGACTGTGTCAAACTGACGCTCCGCGCGAGCGTGTTTATGTGTGCGCTAGTGGCCTCATTCAACGCCTATTCTTGCTTCGTTTACCTTCTATGTTGTGTTTGGTCACGATCAGCTATGTTTGTCGCTTGGTGTTTTCTGTGCTTAGTTGATTTGATGTGGGTTCACAGTTGGAAAAGTGCTGTTTGTGGTTAGCTTGTTGATTAGCATGTCCTCGCGACCGACAATATTAGCCTTGCGTGCTAAGCTAATGCCTTTCCAGTGTAATAATGGCAGCTCTCATAGGGTATATTATATAGTTTATAAACTATTTTTCCCTGTAAGAACTAATAATGCCCAGGCTGCGTAGCATATACACTGGTTTACCATCATACTACATGCAGTCTGTAGTTGAACTGTTCTCAGATCAATAATAGACTGAATGGTCAAATTCATATTTTTTTGACCATGCTATACAAATAAGGGAGTTTGTGAATGCTGAGATTGGAAGGATGACACTCCAACCTATTCACGTTTTATGCTCTAAATATAAATATTTCACAAACAGGTTCCTTCCATCCAAATGAAATGTTGAAATATACGTTAGCTTACATCTTTCGACATGGCATGTTAAAGGGTGAGCAGAAGTGTTGACACCCTTTGACCTGGCATGGTTTACTAAAAATCTTTGAAGATTTCACATCACCACAACCTCAAGGTGGATGTTTTTACAATATTTCAGCTATCTACAAAAGATGAAGATTGTTCTAAGTTCTTAATGATGAATTAATTAATCTGCTTGTCTCACTTAAGATTGACCTTCATGAGATTTCTATAAATCCCACGTGTCACTGCTCAGTGCTGACTTTTGTTTAAATGTGGTTTTGATGGTTTGACGCCTTGACATGTATGACATCAGTTGTCACTTTTTTTTTTCCCCGGACTTATTTTTTGTAGGCTTGCTCAACCAATCACTCACGTTGGTTTCATTTCACGTATTACTCAGCTTGTCTTTTACATCTAGGCTAGGCCTTAGAATAATGGCCATCTAACCTTGTGGGGGATGGCGGCAGTTGAACCGCTCAATGTCTTTGGTGTGTTGTAAACAGGTGTGTGTCAGTAACTACATTTGATGTTTAGTAAACCAAGTCATTTCCTAAACAGGAGGTTTCAGCACCTACCTGTTGAGAGAGAACAACTGCATAAGTGTGTCTTGATGTCTTCGTTTGATTTATCCTTAACCCTCCTGCCAGAATGTCCTTCCTCCAGCGGAAAGCCCAACCTCAGCGACGTCATCTTGATCAACTTAGCCTATGTTTCAGAGGTGGATATAATTAATGACCGCACTGAAACTCCTCCTCCTCTAGCATCCTTGAATGTTAGCAAGGTAAGATCACATATTGCGTTCAAATGCATGCACCAAGTGTGGGTGCACTACGATCACAATTTTTTATACTGGAATGAGTCATTTTAATTTATGGTAACACTTAAAGGTGCTGTATGTAACTTTTTTTTACTCTACTAAAGCATAAAAATACCATAATATGTTTGCAGATATTTAGGAAACATGTTAAGTTCACATACACTCGATTCTCTGAAAAACACTTCTATAGCCACTTATTTGACTTATTATTTTACACGTTCCGTGTTGTCAGACGGGTTTTGTTTTGGTCTGTGTGACTCCGCCCACTGCCAGTTCACCCAGTAGTATTTCAACACCCCGCGATGCCAGTTAGCAGGAAACACAGCGTATCGCAGCCTTGGAAATGAGCAAACAAACTGTGTCAGAGCTTGCAGATTTCACACAACCTAAAAAGCCTTGGTATCCATCTAAAAATCTAAATGAACGAGCGTATTAAAACGCGGCTAAATCAAGTCATTAAGTGTCCTCGGTTTTCGTCGTCAATTGCGCTCGCTCCTGTTGCGTGTCCTCAAACTGGCAACCCACGTGAGCATCGAGTCTGAGGAGGAGGAGGTGGAAGAAACAACGGTCTCTGATATTTTAAATTTGGACTGCAGTCATTCTTACATACAGCACCTTTAATATGACAATATAGTTGGTATGCCCTATTGGTAATACCTTTGTTAATATCTATTGTACATGTTAGACATTTTCAAAAGAAAAACACTCAAAGTTAGACTATAGTAGTAGGAAATGGAAAGTACTGACTAGGAATGGAAATTTTCAGGAATATTAATACGTTTTCATTAAAATTTATGGTCAGTTTAATTGTTGTCAAATGCATGTGAAACTCCAAATATTATGTCCACTTAGTAGCAACGGTTGCAATGGCAGCCTGTATGTGTCCATATCAAACCGAACAGATACAGGGCTTTTGTTACGGTACACACAATGATGACATGTCCTGCCTGCACAGAACCAAAAAGAAAGCATTTTGGAGCAACTTGAAAATCGTGTGCACTAGAGATGTTGCACAATGACTATAAATTCTTGTTAGATGAGACACATTTAATGGTTCTTTAAAATAGACAATATATTCACACCTGTTGACTACATAATTAAATTTTTATGCCAGACAAGGAAGTTTAGTTGCAGTTGCTTCAAAGTCTGTTTTTCACGTTACTCCTGTTCATTCAGCACTCTCTTGTATCAAAGGAAAGCAGGCCCTCCCATTGATAGCCAGGCAGTTTTATCTACCACAATAGACATGTGTAACAGTTCAAACAAATTCATTGGTGGAAAGCTAATACTGTGATTTTTGATGTTATTTGTATTTGTATCGGCTATGTTCAGACTGCAGGCAAATTGGATTTATTCTCCAATCAGATCTTTTCCGTCAGACTGCCTGCACTACTAATCGCAACTGATCAAATGTGTCCAGACATAACCAGCCTATCTGCATGGCTTCCTTTGGTAACGACGTAGGCATACCCACGCATCGCTTTCAAAACGGATGTGGGAAAAATGAGGTGCATCATCTCACTCTCCAAATAAGCGCCCTGTCGAGTCGTGGTGGAGACTGGTGTATATTGAGACTCCGTGCTGTGGTCACGGCCAAAATCTTTGGACATACCATATGAATATTTTCAGCATTTCCATTGCCTGTTTTGATGTTATAATTGTATGTCACATTAAGAGTGACACAAAAGACCATTTGAACCAAGCATTTGAGGCGCATCTGTAAAAATCTGATTGGAATCGCATTTCAAACCGCCTCCAAATGTGGTTTGAATCAGATTAGAAAAAATCTGATTTTGTGTGGGTTTTTTATAAAAAGCTGTCCAAACGTTAAAAAAAAAAACCCATCTGGATAAAATCTGTATATTCTAAAAATCTAATTTTTACTGGCAGTCTGAACATAGCCATGGTGGTTTGTAGAAAAAAACATTTCACATATGTTGTGCTAGATCAGGGGTGTCAAACTCATTTCCTGTTGGGTCGTTCTGCAGAGTTTAGCTCCAACCTTAAGGCCTGTTCACACCGGGACATTCGCCGACGTTTAACGCCTCGTGACTAAACAAAGGGTGCCAATGTGAGTGTGCACACCGACGCGAAAAACGCCACGCGTAAAAGCGTCATAAGACGAGGAAGATGCAAGGCAAAATGATTGTAGAGCTGCTGGTCTCGTTGGTGTCGGAACATAAAGAACTATGACAAACGCGACAGCGACTACAAAAATCTTGATAAAAGAGAACTGTTATGGAGTGGTATTAAGCGCCATCTAATGTTAGGGAATGAATTTGCATGTTCACTCGGCTCATCGTCAGCGAAAATCGCTTGGGTGTGAACACAAAAAACGCGTTGAAAAACGCTGGCGAATAACGCGCGCCGATATTCGTCACGGTGTGTACAGCCTTTAAACAAACAGCTAATCAAGTGCTGTCAGATCTCCCCCATACCCTTAAAGGTTGTATCAGCGATTTCAGGCCCAAACATAAATGATCACATTCATCTAATCTTTCCTAACGATCCGCTAGCTGCCCACCCCATAAGCATGCCGTCAAAAAACCGTGTCTCTGTAGGCAGCCTAGGCTCTGAGATCTGCACACAAAAACAATTAGTTTCACCAACACTCAAAACCAAAATAAATAGTGTTCCAACCAATCACCGACAGGGCTGGGTGTTGTGAGGTTTTCGCGTGCAGCCGTCATAGGCAGCCGTGCATGAGCGCAAAACCTCACAACACCCACCCCTGTCGGTGATTGTTTTTGTGTGCAGATCTCAGAGCCTAGGCTGCCTACAGAGACGCGTTTTTTTGACGGCATGCTTATGGGGCGGGCAGCTAGCGGATCGTTAGGAAAGATTAGATGAATGTGATCATTTATGTTTGGGCCTGAAATCGCTGATACAACCTTTAAATACCGCAATAACGAGTGTACAACTGATGTATGACTAAACGCCTAGAGAATACCCATAATGCACTTTGAGAGTCATGTGCTGAATAAATTCCCACATCTTACCAGATGATGGTGCCCGCAGCGGAATCAATCCATCCATCCGTTTTCCAAACCCCTGGTCCAATGTGGCTACAGCCTAATATCATACTGTATTAATTCCTTTTTAATTATCAAATTGTTTAATCAAAGTTTATATAAAGTTTCCATGAGTTCAAGATAAATATTTTCATTACTACTAGAGCTGACAGTTTGCTAGGTTTCAAATGATTATTATATGGCAAGCACAAACTATGCAAAAGCGGCAGCCCTTCCGGCGCACTGTCTCCAAATTCACTCACTTGTTTTCATTCACTCCTTCAAGTGGACTGCGTTAGTGGAGTACTATAGGGGGAATAGTGATTGAGGGTATAGGGGGTGATTTCAGACACGGCAAATATCTTTCAGGATTACTAGAAACTTCCAGGCAGTTGTTTTTGAGCAGGTTCCAGCTAAACTCTCCAGGAGCGAAGTTTGACATGTTCTAGATAGTAAATAATACATGATTGAGATGATACCTGTCTGACAATATCTTACTTTGACATCTTTTGTTTTACAGCTTGCCAGTCGGGCAAGGTCGGAAAAGGAAGACAAGTTGTCCCAAGCCTATGCAATCAGTGCTGGGGTGTCAGTTGAGGGCCAGCAATTATTCCAGACTATACACAAAACGTAAGACTTGCAAACTTTACTTGCATTGTGAAACCAAATTTAAGACGAAGTCTTCATTTATCTATAACCAAAGTGATGTTAAACTTCTCTTAAGTGGTTATTAGATGATTGTATTGTAAAAGGTTTTTTTTTTTTTTTACTCTTAAATGAATGATTAACACTAATGAATTGAGTTTTAAAAGCATGTGGGAGAAAGATTAGTCAAATCTACAGCCTAGAAGTTGTATTCTCCATTTGACAAGGTGGTCCCCCCTTGTGCGGTCTACCATGAGGATTGAATTAAAGTACAAGGTCTAAGTGTGATTTCAATAAACACAATCGTCTACTGAGATCTTGAGCTTAAACAAAACGTGTTTCTGTATTAAGGCCCCGATATACTTCAAGCAAAATCGAAGACATAATTTCAAACAAATACAGGCCAAAACGAAGTGTGTTAAGTGTTCCGAAACTCCGGAAAAGTTCACTCTGGGTTGTGTTTCCCCAAAAGCATCGTTAGCCAACTATGGTCACTCGCAAGTTCCATTGATTTCTGTTAGTAACGAGATGAAGGAACTTGCGACCATAGTTGCTTTTGGGAAACGCACCCCTGGCTGGTAAACACCTTTAAACTACCATTGGTCCGTGATGATTACGTAATAGGTGTGTGTGGCTCTGAGGCTCCGCCTTCTTTGTTGTGGAAATCATCTCTGGTTCATTTCTTCTGTTCAGTCCCTCGAGGTCAGACATCTGTGAGTAAAAACATGAACACACTGGAGAGCCGCTTTATTGTAGAAAATTAATTCTTAATTCTAATGACAAGAGACTCTGACACTTTTTTGTGTGTGTTTAATACTGTAGAGCTGCTTGCTTTAACACAATCTCTTGCATAAAGTGGTATATATGAATAAACATGACTGGAGTGCCGAATTGCAGAGCTTGTGCAAACATCCACATCGCTATGATCAGATGCTTTCTTCACTGTTTCATCATCGCTGTCATTTTTGTTGTATGTTGATTTAATTGAAAGGAAAGCACGCATGCAGCACATATTTATCTAAACGCCACTTTCAGTAGCATGGGCGGCGTCAGGATGTTCGCTAACAGTGTTCCGCTGCTCACGTATTTCAAACTTCTTTTTACCCCAAAGCAAAGAACAAAAAACAGCTTCGCCGTGAGTATATCGGGGCCTTTACTCTTTGATCATTTGATCATTTTAAGCGTTATTGCTCACTGCGGGTGTGCCCATCTTGAGTTTGATGTTTGATCTCTTTGTTTTCCAGCATCAAAGACTGTAAATGGCAGGAGAAGAACATCATTGTGATGGATGACGTCGTAATCTCACCACCTTACCAGGTGGAGAACTGCAAAGGCAAAGAGGGAAGTGCTCTAAGTCATATACGCAAAATTGTGAGTATCACGGAATATCTTTCACTTCAGTAATGTGTTAAGAGCTCTCTTCCAGTGGCATCCATAGGTTTTGCAAGATGGAGAATATTAAAAGTTAAACCAGCAGTCAATTTTAAAACCTGTCTTGTATCCCTTATTTGACCTTTTAAATAGATCTCTCTGACTCCTGGTAAAGAAGTCGTTCCATTGGTCGATGCTTGAAAGACATAAACAAAATGGCAAAGCTACTGTTAGCTTTCCACTTCAAGTGTCAACGAAGTCTCCTCGCAGCCAAATTGTATACAAGAAATAATGCTTCAAGTCACGTGCCACCATTTGATCTACAAGTGTTTTATCATTCACTCTCATCTCTGTCACAATTGGCAATGACATGGCGGATGTTTCCTTGCAGCTCAGTACTTTTAAGTTCCAAAAGTGTAATAAAAGGCTATTTTCTATTGTAAATTGTGACTTTACTAGAATGCAACCGTAGGGATGGGTTGGGTCAGGGTTGACGATGTTAATTTTAATTGACCTTCATTTTGATGAACCGATGTTGATTCTTAAACCCAAGAATAAATAAATCTTTTAAGTCTATGCTGTCACTTCACTAAACATTTCTTGCACACCATCCATTCAATGATCGCAATAAGCTTTGTGCTTTCAAATTCTGCAGAAAGACGCCAACCACAAGAAGTTATATTTACCTCAGGAAAGCGGTTCTCCGTCCATAGCTCGTTAGTTAGCCCGAAAGAATAACTCTGAAGAGGGGCATTTTGCACCATATTACTTAAGTTAGTTTTGTCTTGTTTAATACATGTTGTATTATATGCTGAATGTTTCTACTATGGATCAGACTATGTTTGATGGTGCATCTGCGTTAGAGGCTTTAAACTGAAGCCCGAACCCGAAATCTGTCGCTGTAGAGATGTATCTGTATACTTGCTACCATAAGCCAAAAACAGCTGTGTAAGACCCACACTGCTCATATCGTACAAGGTTTAAAACATTGAAATAGACGCATCAAGTGGTAGAAGATGTGTATGATTCAGAGAGACGCACAGAGACGGCAACACGGTTATTAGACTTCCTATCATGCTGCATTTCATTCATATAGTTTGCACTTTGCATTCATTCATTCATCATATTGTACAATGTTTTAAACATTTCAATACAACAGTAGCAAATGTGAATGTTGTTTTAGCTGACGTCAGAGATGCGAGGGAAATGCGTCTGTTTGATGTACGAGCGCGCTGTGCTCATTTCATTCGTAGTTTCACTCAATAGTGTATCATAATCATGTTGTCTCCCAAGGTTTAAAACTTTTAAATATACATACATATATCAAATAGTAGAAAATGTTTCATGCAGTATTTATTGATAGTACTCTCCTGGCGCTGATACACTCATTCACTTCACACACATTATTGCATCATAATGCAGAGGTTTATGTATAATTTTGTGCGGTCCTTTGGCTCACCTGTTATCCAGCAATAGAAGTGTGAATCGGCACTGGTCTCACGATTCGATTATGATGTCTTCGATTCGAGATCACACTGCATCAAGATGTGATGCAATATTACTGCACATGGCTTCATTTTCATCAATGAATACAAGCAGTCAGATATATGAACTCCCTTTTTATTTTATCTGCTCATTTTAATAAAGTACACATCCTGAATGTAGTCAAACCTTAACTACATGAATACAGGTGAATCTCGGAAAATTAGAATATTGTGCAAAAGTTTGTGTATTTCAGTAATTCAAATTAAAAGGTGAAACTAATATATTTTGTATAACTATATACATATGCATGATGATACTTTTCAGAGGGCCGACATTTCTGTATTTAAAATCCTTTTTTATTGATTTCATGTAATATTCTAATTTTCTGAGATTTAGAATTTGGGGTTTTCATAAGCTGTAAGCCATAATCATTAAAATTATACCTTTTGCACAATATTCTAATATTTTGAGTTTCACCTGTATAGTTTTTCTTAAGCCTGGTTCACACGGGACGATTTTAAAATTGTCGGCCGATTTTCCAACCCTGAGAGACCCCACACACGGCGATTAAAAAATCACGGGTCTAACAGTTTTGGTCGTACAGTGTGTGGTGCGCAGCCACACGGCAAAATCAACAAATCACACACGAACCGATTTGACTCCCGAGCATTCCCATGTCAGACGGGAAATCTTGCAAAATCCCTCGAGGTCAAACGTCCTTCCTTACGAGGATACTCGACAAAGTGAACATTTTGGCATACTTTTGTGTTTTTGTCCATTCAAGCATGAAAGAGAACTCAATGCGGCGGCGCGCTGTCTGAAGCGGGATTCTGTGCGCGTGTGTGTGTGTGTCACACAGAGAGGAGATTTACAGACAGCGTGCCGCCAGTACAGATTTAAGTTCTTATTTTTGCGTTTTATCGCGCTTGTTTCTTAGCACTTGAATGAATGATAGCGTGATAAAATATTTTATCATTTATCACCCTCGTTTGTCCCCGGGGAACACCACACACAGGATGAGAAATCGGGCCAAAACAATCCAACATGTTGGATATCCCCGATTTGAGATCGGAGTGGTCCCGACGTCCTTCCGAGCAGACGAGAGCAGTCTTAACACACCACACACGGCAGGAATATCTGATCTGATTATTTTACGATAATCGGAGCATCTTTAAGATTGCCGGAAGGGGTGAATCGGGGCTAAAATCGGCCTAATTATCCTGCCGTGTGAACCAGGCTTAAGTTACAAACCCGAAGATATTCATGAAACTAACCCAAACCCGCTAGTTGTTCGGGACCCGTCAGGCTTGGGTCGGGTAGCAGACCTCTAATCTGCATTTACAGGTGTCATATCGATTGCTTGTCATGACTTGCGTGTCTTTCTTTTCAGGTTGAGAAACATTTTAGAGATGTGGAAAGCCAGAAGTCGATGCAGCGTACACAAGCACAGCAAACACAGAAGGACTCGTCTTTATCCTCCTGAGTGGGGGGTATGGCTCATCTGGGGAGGGCACCACGGGCATCACGGGCCTAACAGCTGGTCCAAACCAGCGCTCATCTCCCCCTCTGCGTCGTAGTCCGAGGGTGGATGCACCAAGGGCCTAGGGTCTGGAAGATCAACAAAAGAAACAAAAAAACACACAAAAAAAAAGCAAAAATGTTTTAAGAAACATGAGAGTGAAAAGAGATCATTCTAAATTAGACTTTATAAAGATAATTTAAAACACCAACCATCAAACAAACCATAGTTTCTTTGACTAACAGTGTCTTATCCCCCCTCTGCCCCTTCTTCTTCCTCCTCCTCCTCCTCCTGTGTTTCATCTAAAGATAGCTTTTCATATTTTCTTCTCTCTTACATCCCTCCTTCGCCTTCTATTCCATTTTGTCAAAAAAAAAGAAAAAACAAACCAGTCAGAAAAGCTTGTTAGCTTTATTTACTTTGATGTTTTTCTTTTCTTTTTTTTTCTTTCTTTGGCTGTTTATGTTCTACAAGTGTCTGTCTTTTCTGTATTTTAAACAAAATGTGACTTCAGATGCCACATGTTACAAAGGACATTTTCTAAAATAAAAATAACAAAAATTCTGACTGTAATATTGTACTTTCAGTTGCTTTTTCAGAAATGTTTGGAAACAATATGCTTGCAAAAGGAGTTAAAATGATTTGCCCTTTCAATCAAAGGGTTAAGTGCTTGAAACTCTTTAGTTATGTGGCTTTTTTACACCTGGTCTAATCAAATAGCATTTTATTCGTTTTGCAAAAACACAGTAAACACTTGATACACAATAACGCAACAGTGGCTCAGTATAGCTGGCTCCCAAACTGGTATTTATGCCGCATTATGTACAATATTATGCGCATGGCATGCGTCTGTTTTGTACACATGGAATATCTAGATGACTTTCTTCATTTGCCAAACCAGTATACCATAGTGTAATATGCTTGATGTTGCAGTTCCAAGATGGTTGAACCAGAAGTAAAATCAACTGGTTTTATTTCCGATATAATTGCATGTTATTTGAATTAAATGTGCCGTGTGATGACTGTAACATAGTTATTTGAAACAAATAGCACATGCTATTTCCCATTCGAGTATTTTCTGAGCTAGTACTTCTTTCCAAAATGATTTAACCAGACGGGTCATGCTGCGTGGATTTCTGTCCGGTACAATAGAACGCTTTTTTCTTGTCACATTTTGAATCTTTTTCGTTTTTGGAGTAATTTTAGAAATCAAAAAAAAAAAAAATGTAGTTCTAGGTGCACATGTAATTAAAGCAAGGTTTAGTGCTCAAATATCTTAAACCTCATTAGCTACCAACAGCCTTTGAGTTAATTACACGAATAGAGTTTCAGTGGATTATTCAATGGATTAGTGTCTAAAGGTCTTGATTGTTCTTGAATAAGTTTAGATTATTTCTGTAACTAAAGCACGTTTCATTCACACTGCTGGCACCCGTCTCCATTTCGAAACACCTCACCGTGGTTCACGTCAAAGATTTAACATGGTGTAAGATGCTCTGTTGGGGTTTCCATTGAGATCTTTAACATGCTTAACTGTAAAACTACACTTCCTGTTTAGAAATTAATGGACAGTTCAATGAAATATTCAGTATGTACCAAGTACTCTTGTTTCTTGAGTGATGCAATGTGCTTTGAGGATAAATCAAGTCCAGGTCATAGAGACTCAAAAGCAGAGTTGCACGGGGACGCTCTGCATCCAGGTGCAGTTTGCTTTAGATCGAAATCAGAACTTTGAGTTTCTTTATTCGTAGTGGAACAAGACCCAAGGCTGCAGATGTCAGATTTCCCTCATTAGTAAGTGGCTTTGGATTTAAGCATCTAAGTGTAAATGTAGTATTGTTCAGTTTTCGAGTAAAGGTTTAAAGTAGGAATCTAGTTGAATTTGAATGGAAATTGATACGAGTGTGGCATGTTTCAACTCAACCAGTCGCTCCGTATTCTTGAAGGCCGTCTTGTGCAGTTTTTAGTAAGTACAATTAGATCTGTAATTCTTTAAGCATGAATGAATGTCTTGGAAATGTGATAGCTGGCCATGAAGAATGTTGACCAACATGATGGATTCTGATTGTGTGAAATGATAAACGGATTAAAGGATTAAGCTCTTTATATAATTTGAGTACTCATGCCAAGCCACAAATCCTTGTAGGTCTCAGACTGCAAACCGTTTGAAAATTAATGATAGATATACAGGAATATACCAGTTGATGTTACTTCTTTTCAGCTCAACCAGACGGTTCTGAGTACGAGCAAGACAAGCGTGCTTGTTGATATGGATCTCTGAGCTCAAGTTGAAGATGCTTTGCGTCATATTTTTACCCATCACTTTCCTCGTCGCTGGAGGCTCAAAGCTCTGCCCTCATCAGTGTTCTTGTTACGGAGCACATGAGCTGGTGGACTGTCGATCCCGAGGGTTCACTCACATTCCCCACAGTATTCCACATGGCACGTGGCTCCTGGACCTCAGTGGGAATAAGCTGTCGGAGTTGAGGAGTACCTCTTTTACTGGGATATGGGTCCTCCGGATCCTTCTGCTTTCACAAAGCAACATGCAGGTGGTTCATTCTCAGGTGCGCTTAATATAGGGTGTCTTTACGAATTTCTTTTTCCAACTATACTCTTAAACTAAAGGCTCTTTATTGGCATCGATGATTCAATGAAGAACCTTTAAAGTTTATGAAATCGTTTTTTTATGTGGAAAAAGGTTCATCAGATTATTAAAATGCTCTTCACACTTACACTAAAAATAAAGGTTCTTTATTGGCATATACATGCATAAACTTAAGTATCCCTGCGACATTTCCATTGCACATAAGGTTCTTTATAGAGGAAAAAGGTTCTTTGCACGAAGATAAAAATGGTTCAGGAACTTTTAACTGAAAAGTACTTTGGGGAAACCAAAATGGTGGTTCTATGGCATCTCTATGAAAACCTCTTTTCAAAGACTCTTTTTAACTCTTTTGGGTTCCTCAGAAGAACCTTTCAGTGAACAGTTCTTAAAAGAACCATTTTTTCTAGTGTGAAGATCATTTTAATCATCTAAACCTTTTTGCACTATAAACAACCTTTTGTCCAATGGAAAGGTTCCACTGATGTTAAAGGTTGTTCATGAAACCATAGATGCCAATAAAGAATCTTTATTATATATACTTTATAAAACCTTTATTTTTAAGTGTATTTAAAGGGATAGTTTGCTCCAAAATGAAATTGTGTCATTATTTAGTCTCCCTCCTGATGTTTCCAAACACGACTTTCCTCTGTGGACCACAAAATAAGTTTTTTGTGATGTCTGAAAAACATCTGTGTTTTTTGTCCATTCAATGAAAGTGTTTAAAGGGGTGGTATAATGCCCTTTTCACAAGATGTAAAATAAGTCTCTGATGTCCCCAGAGTGTTTATGTGAAGTTTTAGCTCAAAATACCCCACAGATATTTTTATATAGCGTGTTAAAATTGTGAGCAAAAACACAGTTTTTATGTGTGTCCCTTTAAATGCAAATGAGCTGCTGCTCCCGGCACAGAGGGCGGAGCTACAACAGCTCATTCTTATCTCACACAGACATGCACTGAACATTTCTACAACATTTAGCCTTTTATGTTCAAACCAGAGTCGGACAATGATGGAGAGACTCAAGAAGAAGTGAGAACAACATGTAGACAACATTTCTGAATGGTTAGTTGATGAATTTATGTAGCTTATGTGTAGTTATCTTCTGGTCATTGATTAGCATTTTCTGTCATGATAATTTATAAATCATGTTCCGGGGGCGGGGTTTATGTAAATTTTAGGGTTGGTGATGTCACTAACCCGGGAGGAATGTGGTGTAGTCTCTACCAGCCGTTTGTTGTAGTCCTTAAAAAGCGATTTCTTTAAAAGCAAATATCTCCCTTTGCTTTGAACTTTGAGCGTTGCAACTTTGCAGATGTTGTTTATGCTCAAACAGCAACATTACACACTAACTAAAGTTAGAAAAGTCAAATCATAATCAACCACCCCTTTAATGATGTTTTGCACCCCTATGACTTTCACTGCAAGGGCAAAAAAAAAAATCTTCTTTTGTGTTCCACGGAAGAAAATAAGTCATGCAGGTCTGGAACGACAGGAGTGTGTGTAAACGACTACAGAACTGAGTGAACCATCCCTTCAAATGTGATTCAAAAATGCATTTCTCTGCCTCTCTCATCGGTCTTTAAATTTCAATTTAAAAGGATTGTTAGCTGATTATGCTCTGTTCTGTTCCAGGCTCTTTCCTCTCTGACCTTCCTGGAAAAGCTGGACCTGGCTTACAATGAGCTCTGTGTCCTTCCTCCAGATTTCTCTCAAGGATTGACCTCTCTTAAAGATCTCAAGCTTTCCCACAACGCTCTGGAGCGTCTTGAGACCCACTCTTTCGAGGACTTAGAAAGCCTGGAGAGGTTAGATCTCAGTCACAACCACATTCGGGTCATTGAAGTTGGGGCATTTCGTGGACTTACAATGCTAAGGCACCTTAACCTGGCGTGGAATCAATTGACGGTTCTCCAAGGAGGACTGCTGTCCATGCAACAAGGTCTTGGGGTTCTTCTCTTGGGCCACAATAATATCTCCAAGATTGAAGTGGAAGCTCTGGCTCCCCTACAAACCCTCACCATACTGAACTTAGAAGCCAACCAGTTGAGAAGCCTGAAGTTCAAGATATTCTTAAACCTTAAGACGCCCAGCACGCATCTGCAGATGTCAGAGAACCCTTGGACGTGTGACTGCGATCTGCATCGTGTTTTCAGTAAGATACTCCGCGTCAGGCATCTCCACGTGGACGATTACGTGAATATCACATGCCACTCTCCGCTCTTACTGGCCGGAGCTTCTCTGGGTTTGATGCACAGTCAGCTGTGTATCGCAGAAACGGCCACCGTCCTGATCATTACTGGGACTGTGATGGTCACTGTGGTGGCGGCCATGGTTATGGCTGAGCGGAAGCGAAAGAAGAAAAGGAAAAACCTGGAAAACCAAGGAAACGATCAAATGCCTTGGGAGTCTTACAAATGAGGAAGGGATGAAAAGTCAACACCTGTTAGAAATACAATCTTATTTTACAATATTGTTTTTGTGCAGTGTAGCACACATCCATACTCACTTCAACGTGAAATCAAAATGGAACCCTTTTAGTTTCCCAATGCATGTTCCTAGCCTAATAAAAAAAAGTGAGGTAACGCTTTATTTTACGGTGTCCTTGTTACATATGTTATATGTACTTACCGTAGGAATAACTGTAAATTATGCATAATTACATGCAACTAACCCTCAACCAAAACCTAATCCTACCCTAACCCTATAGCAGTGGGCAGTCCAGTCCTCATGCTCTGCACATTTTGTATGTCTCTCTTATCTGACACACTCATTTCAGTTCATGGAGTCTCTCCTAATGAGCTGATGAACTGGTTCAGGTGTGTTAAATAAGGGAGACATACAAAATGTGCAGAGCAGTGGGTCACGAGGACTGGAATTGAGAACCACTACCCTATAGTAAGTACAGGTTGCTTATTATTACTCAGTACTTAAATATATAATTACACTGTAACAATGACACCTTAAAATAAAGTGTAACCAAAAGTTATTCTTTGTCAAATTCTGATAGAATGCTGCGGGGATGACGTATTTTTGTTGACTAAAACCTGGAAATGACCTGGAAAAACCCATTGACTCCAGGACGATGGAACCGGAAATGCATAGCATGCATAGCATTTCTGGTTCCATCGTCCTGGAGTCAATGGGTTTTTCTGAAAGGGTTTTTGGTTAAATGCCTGAAATAAGGTCTGTGGTGAACACAATGTTAAGATATCATCACATTTCATTCTGTGACATAAAATACACCAGTAATAACCCCATGGGATTTTTATCAAGTTTGAAAAAGGTGGTTGCTAACAAGTGTCTAAATGAGACTACAGAAGTTGTTGGGGAAATCGTTTATAATCGCGCTCTTTCAAACTATTATAACTCGAATTTTCAGGGAAAAGGTTTTTAAACAAAGACTGAAAGTGTTCTTAGTGGGAAGCTTAATGGTGGTGATGTTGGAGTCACGTGACTGTGGTGTAGCCTAACTTAAGCGTTTTACTTCTGACGATTGTATTTAGGCTTCAAAATTCATAAAAGTGAAGCTTATCATGATGAATAAAACATGTAAGAATCATAAACTTGTTTTGGTCACAGAGCTTATTTTCTGCAATTATACAAAAGTCACTTTGTTGTTGAGGGAAGCAAACGAAAATATGGCATCACTGCAGAACTCTTAACTCATATCCATACTGAATTAATAGGATTGATTAAATTTTACCTTGCTCTGAGAAATGTCACATTAAAATTAATAGTCTCAAGCAGAATGACACATGAAAAACCAGAGAAGGAACTCAATAATAATTGTAATTTTATTCAATGTTACTTTAAATACACGTATAGGGATTCTAGTTAATAATGTATTTTTGTGTCCTTTGTGCTGGACCATTTTTGTTTGATCAACATTTTCTTGTTGTGCAGATTATTAGCAGAATCTTTCAGAGATTTGAAACTTTTATTTTAGTTTCAGTTTGTACACTTTGAGGGATAATATTTTATCAAAATCTATGTGGATAAAACCATTGATAAAATAACACTTGAAGGTTGATGTAATTTTATAATACTGTGAATTCTTAAGTTGCTGTTCTAATATTTACTCCAAAAAAAATCTCTCCCTCTCTCTCTCTCTCTCTCTATATATATATATTTATCACACTGCACAATAATCAAACGATTTTGTAGGTTCCATACAAAACAATGATTTTTTTTTATTGACATTGTGATTTTATAGTTGTACAAGGAATGCAAATTAAATACAAGCAGCAAAAAAATTTAGTGGCATTTTAAATGTCTGTAACATGGGAAAAAAATCCACATTACTATACCGCTTAAGAACATCAAAACTAACAATGTTTCCATAATTCATCATTCAACTTTAATATAATTTCTAGTCGTTCTTAAACTTTAAATAAAGCATTAAAAAGGAAACAAATGCAATGTAAACCGTCTTTTGAAGACTTTGTGCTTGCGATCGGAGACCCCAGAGCAAGCTGGGAATTGTATCCTCTGCACCTTTGAGCGTACACACAGTTTCTGAGCATTATTATGATCCCGAGACACATGCTCGATCTCTTCTGTTTGTCCTAAGCACTGCCTGTACACAGATGTTGTCATATATCCCTATATCTTTAGTTGTCTGTGGCTAGAATAAGCACTGCTCCGAAGATGCCGATGTTCTGGCCGATGAGCTTCATCTGGTTCCAGAACTCCACGTGGCAGGTGCGGTGCCAGTAGCCGATGTTGCCGTCGATGAAAAGCACAACCAAAGGTAACAGAACGGCCAGGATCTGGGAGGCTTCTCGCACGTAGCAGCCCGAGAGGTAGGCGAGCGCAAGCACACCGAACACAACCACCAGGAGCTGGACGGTGATCTCTCCACCAGGAATATGGTCCAGATAGGCCAGTCGGTCTTCCTTACTGTGCTGTAGAGAGTACACCTGGAGGACAAATGAGAATATCAGGAATATTAACCAGCATCATCATCCATGCATGAATTTCCAATGCCTTTAAATGATCAACATGATCAAAACTCAATCTTGCACGTGCCTTCTGTCGCCTGATTGAGAGTTTACACTTTTTTTAGCAAGTAAAAGGCCTTACGTAAGAATAACGTTTTTATTGTTAGTGTTGTTTCAGCCCAGTAAATGTTCGTCTTAAAAATATTACCAAGACGTTATTGGCAGATATATGCATTTTATGTAAGTAACCTTTTATACTGTTACAAAGATCTCATTGATTTACATTACAAACTGTCAGGATTTTTATCTTACATTTTAGCCATATAAATAATATCTGCACCAAATTGCGTATTTTGTTCTCAGTTTAAAACCACTGAATGAAGTTTTTGTGAGCTTCATATTCTCACTATATCATACTATATGAGCCATAAAAACCTGATGTATCAAATATGATATAAAACAAAACGTGTATGAAGACATTTGTCAAATATTTTGTCTAAAGCTTAAATAAAATGACTATTAAAGGTCAGGCTTCACAGGGTTAAGGATATTAATGATCAAATGAGATCATTCAGCACAATGCAACATGTTATGTTCGATGTTATATGTTCAGTCACACTACATTATTAAATATGCTTAACTTAGTTTCCATTTCAGTAGAGCTTAACTGAAGTTTCTAAACCTTATCAGTGTATAATGCATAACTGTTTTTAAATATTCTTAGTCAAATCTATACATGATGAAATAAAAATAATCTTTTCTATTTTGTAACATACGTTACATTTGATAACAACAACATTTTCTGTGATTTTCCAGGTCTGCAAAACACCATTTTAAAATTCCCAGGTTTTCAATATATGGCAAACTATGGCACAGTCTGGTCTGTCTATATGTGATCAAGTGGACAAACTCACCATGCAGATCAAGTAAATCCCCAGGAACACCTGTCCAGTGGACTGAAGCGAGCGTGTGCGAGGTTTCTGTCTGTAAACCTCTCCTGCTCCACTGGCCAGCACCAGAAACCCTCCTATGATGGCCATCGCTCTGGAGTACATCCTCACCTGTGGAGGTTAGCAGTGAAACCACATTTATATCCATTCATCTCTATTGTCCATATATGCTCTAAACAGCATTTAATCACAAGCAATGGATAGATGATTGACGTTCCAACAAGCCTTCCTTTGACTGCTGTGTTATGTTTATTACTGCAGTTATAAAACACTATATTGCAGATGGTTAATCCCTTGGGTGGTTGTGATATGAAAAATGGATTTGCATGAGCAGTCAGAGACAAAGTAAATGGGAAGATCCATAAAAGTAGAACAAAAGTGTCATTTGTAAAAATTCATCGGTTCATTTTCATG